>NW_010301700.1:202449-250244 GCF_000700745.2 Antrostomus carolinensis
TTTCCTCATAAGGGAGATGCTCCACTCCCTTAATCATCTTCGTGGCTCTGTGCTGGACTCTCTCAAGCAGTTCCCTGTCTTTCCTGAACTGTGGGGCTCTGAACTGGACACAATATTCCAGATGCAGCCTCACTAGGGCAGAGTAGAGGGGGAAGAGAGCCTCTCTCAACCTACTAACCACACCCTTTCTAATGCACACCAGGATACTGTCGGCCTTTCTGGCCACGAGGGCACAGTGCTGGCTCATGGTCATCCTGCTGTCCACCAAGACCCCCAGGTCCATTTCCCCTGTGCTGCTCTCCAACAGGTCTGTCCCAAACCTGTACTGGTATGTGGGGTTGTTCCTGCCCAGATGCAGGACTCTACACTTGCCCTTTTTGTGTTTTATTAAATTTCTCCCCACCCAACTCTCCAGCCTGTCCAGGTCTCACTGGATGGCAGCACAGCCTTCTGGTGTGTCAGCCACTCCTCCCTGCTTTGTGTCATCAGCAAACTTGCTGACAGTGCACTCTGTTCCCTCATCCAGGTCAGTGATGAATATATTGAGTAGTACTGGTCCCAGTACCGACCCCTGAGGGACTCCACTAGACACAGGCCTCCAACTTGACTCTGCCCCATTGACCACAACTCTGACTTCTTCCTTTCAACCAGTTCACAGTCCACCTCACTACCCGATCATCCAGACCAGGCTTCCTCAGTTTAGCTGCAAAGGATGCTGTGGGAGATGATGTCTCAGCAGAACAGCAGTTTCATTGCACAGGGGTGAATGCTCCCTTGTCTTTATTTTCTGCTGGTTTTTATTTTTTAGTGTTTTGATAACTTTTCCTGTTTTTTTCTTTATTTCTTCCTGGACTGACATATTAGCTGCTCTCACTGGTCTTTACATGCTCAGATGTCTGCCTGGAAGCCAGGGGTTCTGTGTGATGGATGGGATCTCTCATAAAGCTTTCACTGACCCACCTGGCACAGCCTTATTTTTTTAATGCTAGCTGTGTGCTTTTGTAAAATGCTTAAAGAATCATCTTTTCATTTCTTTTGTGTTTATTAGCAGAATCTTGTTTGGGCAGAAAAAAGCCAAACCCTAAAAACACCATATTTGCAATGTAAACTTAAATGAATCTCAGATTCATCTGAATAATCCACCTGGTGCAAAGTTTCCTGCATTTCTGAATACTTAAAATAAAGAGGCACTCAGGAAAACGTAGCAAAGATGGTGATGTTATTTAGTAGTGTTTTGGGGGGGTTTTTGTGTGTTTGTGGGTTGTTTGTTTTTTGTTGTTGGGGTTTTTTTTTTTAAGTCTGATATCCTGTTGCCTTTCCTTTTGGAACATAGGAATATTGTTACTGAAATTGGTGTGTTTTTTTCTTGGTGTGTTTTTTTCTTACAGACTTTTTGATTATGTGTAAAATCAAAAATGGACTATATAGCAATCTATTTTCTTCAGGTACTATAGTATGTAATCTTGATTTTACGGTTTATATAACTGCAGTAACTGAAAAAATTGCTTGAACATCTTATGAAGTTAGTCTCTTGCTAGTGGCCCTTTTGCTTTAGACCTTTGTCTAAGGGCACAATCGAAGATAGCACAGAGAGGGAAAGGGAATGGCAGGAACATGTAGCGAAGGGCACTACCTTCTCCATATGGATCCACCACAGCTTGAGTAGTTGATCTGACTGCTGTCTCTGGATGTGTTGTCTAATGGTGACTTATGAAAGTGAATCAATGAGCTCATGGCTCTTATAGCTATTGTCTGTAATGGGAATGCTCTAGCTTCATCTCTCTGACAAAAGATGTTTTGAAATCCTTGTCAAAGAAAAATATTTAAAATTGAATGATGTGACATGCAGTTATCGCATCTGAATTAAGTTATTACTGTAAAATATTCATGAGACTTGGAATATTTTTTTTCATTTTAAATCTTTGGTTTATTACCTTTGTTTAACTACAACTCATGTTAATTTGAATTACAAGGTTTTCTAATTGTTATTAGCAAAATGCTAATTGTAGTCCTTGGCTTGTATATTGGCTTATTTTAGATTTTGTATTTTTGTGTACTACTTCATTAGTTCATATATTTGCCATGCAGATATAGGTTATCATTCCTTCAAATGTAGGACCGGCCAGATCTTCTCTGCCTAAAATGCATGAAGTTACTTAAATGTTTCTATAGGACAAAACTTTTAAGTTAAACTGTTCCATGTTTGACATAAAATTATAGTTGTAGCTGGGAAAAGAACAAAAATACCTTCACACAGAAAATAATCTTCCATCTACCCTGTTGTGAAAGATTCTCTATATGGAAAGAAAATTTCAGTGTAATCCCTATGTATTGCAAGTTACAGAATCACCAGCATGTTTTCATGCTGAATTTTGAATATATTAAATGAATTTAAAAACTACTACCTGGTTATGAAGGGGTGAAAGACATGAAGATTTGCTATCAGTTCCTGAAGACGCTTCACCTCTGAATGGCTGACACTTCCCCAGAGATCTCCAACTCAAAGGGGTTGACTCCTTGCGTGCTTAGTGATAGCTTATCCTCACACTAATAACTTTTTTCCCCTGCTCACTTGTACGAAGCGTGTCAGGGCACTGAACGTGCCTCAGCAGGGCTGAGTGGCCCGGCCCCGGCGGGAGGCAGCCTCCTGGGGGCCAGGTCCTGGCAGTGCCTGGGGCAGGAGGGCGACCCAGCTGCTGCCCCTCACAGCCCGGGCAGTCCTGCGGGACAAAATCTGTGCATTGCAAACAGCTGCCAGCTTACACAAAGCTGAGGTGCACATTCAGTTTTAATTCACAGTTAGTCAGGCTACAGTTTGTAACTATGATTGAGGGTGGAAAGGACAGGAATGTGAAGCCGTGTTTTGGGTAGACTTTGAAAACAGCCTTTGCACTTTCCGATTTCAGCCAAAGGCCCTTAAAACATGGATGAATATTTTTAACGTAGAGAGTTGAAGCTCAAACAACCGTGAGTGTTCTCATTCCTGTTGGGGTGCGTTCAGCTTGGTTGGGCTCAGAAGGTTTGATTTCTCCCATCTGTGAGCTACCTGGGCCTGCAGTGATCTGCCCGTGTCCCTTTGGAAGAGCCCTGAAAAGTCACCACAGCAGTCAGAGGGACTGAAGCCAGAGAGTCTCTCTTTTTCTGGTGTTTGGTTTTTATTTGGTTGGTTATTTTGTTGGTTTTGTTTAGGGGGTTTTGTTTGATTGTTTTGTTGTTGTTTGGTTTTGGGGGTTTTTTTTGGGTGTGGTGTTTTGGGATTTTTGTATTCTGCTCCTGGATATACTGACCTCAAGGGACTTGGCTGGTGTTAACACTTTCTAACTGTGGATCTTTTCTTCTTTTCAATTCTATGATTTCAATGGACAGAGTAGATACATGGCATGTTTAGAGAACTGCAGATATTTTTCTGCAGTTCTGTTTTCTTATTCAATCTTGAAAAAGCATTTAATGCCATCCAGACAGAGAGTAATATATTTTGCATTTATAGATTAGAAATCATTAGTCTGATAAATTATTTGAATGGCATTTGGTTGTTTGTTTTAGGAGACCCTACATCCATTTCTTCTTTCATAGTTACATCTCTCTCTTTCTAGACTAATGTTTAACTACGTTCCTCTCAAGCAGTCATGCAACAGCAGGACTTTTTCAGTTCAATTTCTCAGCTGCAGTTGTTATATTTGAATTCTTATTCTCTTCTGGCCCCTTTTTGGCCCACTGAAATAACTGTCTGAAAATATGTTCTGAAACAGTTTTTTGCTTATATTGCATAAAAATTTGTGCTGGCAACACAGTGCATGCTGTAAAATATTAATGATGAAGAGGTGACTCTGGGGACCTATATCGTGGGTGTCTTTGTATAAACCCTCATAATTTAGTTGAGATCAGTGGGATTACTCTTGCAAATTCATGTCCTATAATACAATATGAAATAAAAGAAAGTCCAGAACTTATTAAAAACATCGTATTAACAGGTTTTCTTTTGTGTGTGTTTGTTTTTATTAAGCAAAGATACCTGTGATAAGAAAGAAAAAGTAATTATCAAGAAAACACAATGGAAATTATTTTGCTATACTTACCTGCATTTTCAGTTAAAATCTTTGATTTGAAGTAACTAGCATGCAGGAAGTCTTAATTACACAACTGCGAGCAGTTCAGCAAATTGTCAGCTATTTCATTTTGGAGGAGTTATAACTATTGACATAAAACTGTCAATTTACTAATTAGGATGGTACTCTGAAAGGAACATTTCATCTCTAATATACCACTGTAAATCAAACCAGTAGGTTCAATCTCACAAAGACTTAAAACATGTGATTAACTCTCCTTTGGTATTAATTCCCATATGAATAAAGCTATCCATGTGCTTTATTGATTGCTCTAGTGACTAAAGTCAATGATAACCAAAGATTTCTTCTGATGGATTCTTTAATGTGCTGTGTAGACTAAGCAGTTAACTTCAGTTATCCCATTCCTATTCCACAAACCCCTTTAAAACTAGCCCTGAGGCTAATTTAGTAGTCTTTTCAATAGTGTACTCCCTGCTGTATGGGATATTCTCTGTCAAAGTTGGTCAATGTTAAATTAATTAGTCTTAACTGCAGTGAAGTGTGTAGTAGGAGACACTCTGCTACTCTGGAGTGGCGTCATTCACAGTAGCATTTATTAAAATGTGGGATATAGAAGAGAAAAATTCCACTGTGTTATTAAATTACGGGTTACCTTTTTCATCCATGTATCCTATCACTTGTGTCCTTCCTGTTCAGTTGGTATCAGTCTTGGCAGAAATGTTAATAAAAAAAAAAGGAAAACGTTTTGGACAAAAATTACTCTCTCACTGCTAGAAGTGGCCTTTGCAGGTCTGTAAACTATGGGTGAGCTTTAATTACTTCTGCCTTTGTGATAAGCTTTGTGGCTAAGCAGAGGATTTTGGTCATAAAGGTTGCCAATCTGTCAGTTTCTACCTCCAGTAGATTATCTAATGTAATAAACTTTCAAGTAATGTAAATGGAACAGCTGTAAGAGGCTAGAAAGCACTTCCTGGCTAAATCAGTAGTAATCTCTTTTTATCAACTTTATATTTACCTTCTGTCTGGTGGTGGCTGCTGTTAGACTGTGCTTTGGGAATTTGGAGAAATGCATTTTGTGCTCAACTGGATACTGCTGTTCATAGAATTTTACTTAGGAACAAAATAATAATGTCTGTATGAAATCTAAATATTAAGGAGAAATCTAGCATTTTGTTTAATAAAAATAGTCTAGTTGTATTCATAATTGTCAAGAAAAAGAATACTGAAATAAATATGGAGCTTTACATGAATGTTATGACTCAGATATATCTTCTGAACTGAAATGAGGTCTCCAATCTCTTTACTATTTGAAACGTGTTATACGAATCTTTTTGGCTGAGTCTAATTGAGTATCGCTCACATAACAGCTAGATTTTTCTTAGTAAGTGCTTCAAAAGATGACCAGATTGCTCTCCTAAATTAAACCTGTTAAGAATTTATAAAATGTGAATTGGTGTATCTAAAAGTCTTAATTTTTCATCTCCATTACTACACTAATCAAGTAGGATGAAAGCCTTTATTTCAATGTGTTATATCCATACCACGCTCAGGGTAAGCAATCCAACATTCAGCAATGCCATTCTAATGACAGAAGTGGAACATGAAGAGCAAATCATGTTCTGGGTTACGGATGCTGAGAAAAAGTGTGAAGTTCTTCCTTTTCACAAATTCTGGATTTTGCTCAGTACCTTGAGGGTGTATGACCTGCCGATCCTTCTCTAGTTTTACCCATCAGTTCTGAGACATTAATGAGCCTCCAGGATCTGATTATCTGTAGTCATCATGCTAGTCACTTGCTCTGAAATATTTTGGAGGTAGCATAAAAGTCTTGGAAGGTGTTAGATTTTAGAGAAGTTGACAAGCATTAGGCAGGTGGTGCTGAGGGAAGCAGCTCCGATTATTTAGTAAAAATGTCTCTGCTGTTGTAGGAAAATGTGTGTTTCCTTATAAAGTTATTTTTCTAGTCTGAAGTGCTTGTACTATGAAAGCAAGCTCAAACATGCATTTAGAAGAGTAGATGAAAGCAACAGCCATAAGGTTGTATCATCTCTGCTAATATGGGTTAGGTTTGTGACCGTAGGTAGGATCTGTTGCTGTTTGTGTAATATTCATCATCTGCGTTAAGCTGTGTTTGCATATGTATGCTTACCATCAGAATACATCTTGGTGCCTGCTATGTCTGGGGGACAGAGTTGTCCTCTGTACTGGCACTCGAAGCAGTGAATTGTCATAGCTTGGTGTGGATAACCCTGTTAGAATGGCAAAAGGGAAATAATTTTTTATTAAGCAACTCTTGCATTTTGAGGAGCGTTTTTTTTTTTGTCTTCCTTAAGATACTAAAATCATGCTGATAGGACACTATACAATGGTTAGCTCTTCAAATGCTCTCAGGTCAATAGACATCACTTTGCAGAGGACTCTAAGCGCTTACCCAGTTTGCATTAGGTTTAGCACTTTTTCAGTGGCTTGTATGCTGACTTTTAATTTTTTTTTATTATTATTATTTTTAAAAGCCCCTCTCAAATACCTGGAATTATTTCTTCCATTGTTTTAAAAATCCTTCTGTGTTAATACTTGTCCCTTGGTTAGGTCATTTGCTCAACATTTTCATTATTTATGTCTCTCATGTACATATTAGCAGGTACAAAGATGATATTCTGCTGCCTATTGTTCACTGGTGGAGAATGTAAAGCAGGGAAAATACAAAGCATTAAATACATGGGTAGTTTCCAGCCTTTTAAATGATTCAAAGTCTTTGATGAATCACTGGATTCCATTGCTGACCTCTGATTCTGACCTTTCCCTGACTTCACAGGTCAACAGTTTTGTCAGCAACTGCATTTTGAATAACTTGTCATCTGAGATCTCTAGATAGAATTTCTATTCTTGGAGGGGTTTTGGGGGTTTTTTTAAGTGATTGTTGACAAAAAAAAAATCAGTTGAGATTTTACAATACAAAATCAGATCTTGGCTACTCAATTGAAAGTACACTGAGAGTAGACTGCACTGTTCACTGTACTGTGCATCAGTACCATAAACTGGTGGAATGTACAAAGGTTTCCGGTACTTCCCTCATATGTTGAAAAACACCTCAGTCCTTTCTGTTCTTCATATGCTGCACTGGAGCTTCAGTTCAAATTTATGATGTGCCATTTGACAATTTTCTTTCCTGTCTTCTCCTTCAAGAAGGGAAGGAACAACTCCTATACACCCAAAGCATAAAAATTTCCATAGCTGGTTATTTGGGAAAAACTCAGCTACATTTGATGTGACTTTTTTTATTCAATGATATTACTGATGTTTTTCTATTTCTCTCTTTATTCTTTCATTTTCCCAATTATACCCCAGGAAAGTCTTCTCCGAGACATCCATTTTAAAGCATGACTTTCTTTGTGAGCCATTTGGTTCTGTGCAAGAGGGGCAGTTGCTTTAATCTTGCAATCAGAAGGCTTTGTTCTTCTCACAGTGTGTTCTTGATTAATGCAAACTAATAATTACAAACACTACAGTGTGTAGTGTTACAACAGCACGAGTGATTGCCTGGCCTGCAGTTTGACAGGCTTTTCTTAGACTCAAGAAAGAACGATACAAAAATTGCATTTCAAAGTGTTCATCTTGCTAGAATTCCTAATTTTATTTTGGCGCAATTATGGCAATGACACTTAGTGATGCTGTTGCTAAGGAAACATTAACGTTTTGAATACACAGTGTTCTTCAAGGACATATGTCTTTTTTGCTTTTTTTTTTTTAAGGCGGAAAACTAAAATTCTCAGGCACACTAAATCTTTTAGAAGTGTATTATGTGATCATTAATAATAAAATATGACCACTAAGAATGCTAAGTGTAGATGTGAGATTGAAAGTTTTCCCCTTCTTACAAATTTGGAAAGTGAAGTATAGAATTTTATTGGGATTTTGGTTGGGGTTTTTTTGGTTGGTTTTTTTGGTACTTCCCCCCGCTGCTCCTCACTGCCAGACAGGCACAGACCCAGGATATTCTGACAGTCCATCTTGGACTTTTAATGAATTAATTTGTCCCTTAAGAACTTGATCTAACTCTTGCTGAAGCAAAGAGAAAATGCTGTTGACTTAAAGCTGGGTCTGGTTAGTGTTATCAAAAGAGTTAAATGCATCAGACTCTTATGGGTTTTATGTCCATCATAAGAGTTAATGTAAAGAAGTGTTGGATGGAGTGGGTTTTAAAAACTTACTATTTTTTCCTTCATTAGCTACAGTGTGAGTAAACAGCTGAGTAGTCACTGATAGTGTAGGATTGTGCTACTAGTTCCCTGTGTATGTGCTTTTAGCATGCCTTAAGTGGAAGGTGACATACTCTTACTTGAAACAGAGAGCTGCTTCATGTGAAAAGTATTCTCATGTATGAGAAATGTCATGAGGAAGTTAATGCAGAGAGTGAGAGCACTGTAAGTTTGCACTAGCTTTCCCTCATAGATAAGACCTTAAAAGGTGGCTAAAAAATTCATACTATTGTTGTTACTATTAATAAAGAAAAGGTATTGCCATATTAAGCATATTTGGATCTGATCCAGTGCTAGTTGTAGTAGTTGAATTCTAAGAGTAGAGAATATTGCATCAATCCGTTTCTGTTCTGATTTCTTTAAGGATGCTTTCTTGATTATATTTTGCAAATCAGCTCCTTGTTTCTCAACTACTATAAGACTGTGACATAATCAACATAGTGACACATTTTAAATACGCATTTTTCTAGAATTTCACTCAGCCTTAGGAATGGTCCTAAGTGTGTTTTCATTCTTGCCTTCTCAGATGTTTTGTGATTAGACACTGAGACCTGCAAACTACTGAATACTTGCAAAGTTTTCTCCTGAAATATCTTTGTTGAAGTTTAAAGATTAGTTCATCTAAAAAGTTTATCTTGAAATATTTTCTTCTTATGAAATCAAGATAATTAGTACCAGAGTTGATAACATATACCTGTGGAACTACTTCTACAAGACAGTTTTAAATTATCTTATTGTGTAGCAATCTTGTGAGTATTTTTGTGTGTATAGTGGCATAGCATGATTAACTTTGAGATTCTCATATTAATCATGCAAGACTGAAGTAACATGAAGATTTACTGTTCATGTTATTATCAGGACCAGGAAAAAAGTAATTGTGTTGGGAATTTGGGTGGGTTTTGTTGGGTGTGTTTGGGGGTTTTCGGATTTTTTTTTTTAATTTTTTTAACGAATGGTTCCCCTCTGTCCCCGTCACTCCCCACACTGAATTTTATAAATCACACTTGCTCCTTATTTCTCATCCTTTCTTTCTAGTATCCTCTTCCTGAATGTAAATTATAAGGATTATCCGAAGATATACAAACCTACTGAATTCCTCTAAATTGGAAAAATAAGTGTTCTAATGAATGTATACTAGCAAATTTGAATATGAAAGAAGAGGGACAGATGGTAAGGGAATGTTACCTTGTTAGTCTTATTTGTTTTTAACAGATCAGTAGGCTACACAATATCCTTATGGAGTGAAATTCTAGACATGAAAAGGGAAAAAAATATAAGACTCGCATTAGCAGCCACTTGACCAGATGATGATAGTGAGTCTAACATGCTAGGGAAAATCAAAAGCTTGAAAGTGTAGGAAAAATTATGATAATGGGATATTTAAATTACTTTCATGTAAATTAGGTAAGTATTGTGTCAAACTGTATTCCCACGAGTAAACTTTTAGATGCTGTCAGGTTGTGTTACGGAAAAGTTGATCAAAGAACCTGCAAGAAAGAATAATGCAGAGGACCTATTTAATAATGTTACTAACAAAGACCTGTTCTTTAACAATGGCTGTAATACACTTACGTTCAGCAACTTCCCAAAATCTGAGAAAGACAAAAGTATTGTGCTGAATTTTGAAAAAGAGAAGCTACATCAAAGGAAGGGTGCTTGTTGAGAAGAAGCTAGAAGAGGCAGCTAAAAAGAGTTAAATCTTTGGAGACATGGAAATTTTACCAGAATCAAAGGTTGCATGTACAGAAACTTAAGGAGGACTGAACAGAAGCTAGCATGCCTAAATTGTGTAGGTGGAAAAAAAAAAAGGGGGGGGGGGGGGTATTAGAATGAAGGATGCATCTTTCAGAAAAATTAATAAAATGAGTAATGAGATAAATAAAAACAAAAAGCCTCTTGAAACAAAAACATAATTCCAGCACCTTAAATATAAAAATGCAATTAGGCAAGCAAAAAGTTATAACTTGCAAACAGTGGAAAAACTGTTTTGTTATACTGAAGTATAACAGGAGCAGAACGTGTACAAGTCCACTAGATTATCGCTGTATAAAAGAAACACTTGAAGAGGATCAGATTCAGTATGGAGGGACCTGGAGAGTACCTATTGGAAGTCCTTCTGTGGAATTCTGCTTGTGAAATGGCAGATAAAGTTCAATGTGTGTTAATACTAAGTGATGTACACTGAGAAAATAAACCCATATTTTATATATACATGATGGATTGAGATAACTCTTGCATTCAGGAATGATATCTAGGAGCTGTGAGAGATAATCCCACCAATATGCTGCCTCAGTGCTTAGTAACCATCAGCGATATATACATGATGGATTGAGATAACTCCTGCATTCAGGAATGAGATCTAGGAGCTGTGAGAGATAATCCCACCGATATGCTGCCTCAGTGCTTAGTAACCATCAGCAAAGTAGGTAACATTTTAATAATTATTTAGGAAAGAAATAAAGAACAAATTCCAAGACACCATCTTCCCATTCAGTAGTCCAGCACATAAGTAGGTTTTGTATACTGTGTGTTCTTTCTCATATTCTAAAAAGACAGAGTAGAATTGGAACAGCTACCAAGAGAGTAAAAAGTTGATCAAAGTTTAAAAAACAGCATCCATCTCAGGAATGGCAAGGTAGATTACCTTTCTTCCTGGAAAGTAAACTACTGTGGGAGGTGTGCTAGAGATCTGCACAATCTTTGGTGACATGGGGAAAAATAAATAAATGGGGGAGCATCAAAAGAAACTTTCAACCACTGAGCTGAAAACAATTAAAAGAAGGTAGTTCTTTATACAACACCTGAAGGAGGCTCTGCTGTTCTTCCTGCAAAATCTCAAGAATGCTAAAGCTTTCCAAGAGGTCAAAATTCACTGGAATAATTGATGGCAAACTTTTAAAAAATGTTTTAAATAATAAATTCAAGGTGGGAATTTTTTTTAACAATTTGAAGAGAAATATTATTACTTTGTACTAACTACACTTACAATATGCTGCAGCTGTTTTCTCCCAAAGAGTGGAATCTACTGGTAGCTACCCCTGTGTCTGACTGCAGTGCAACTTACACATGTTCAAGCTCTTTTTCACCTATCTCAAATGTCAGCACTTCAGCTGTGACAGTAGAGAGCAGAGCTCACTGCAGACTAACTCAAATTTTCAGATAGACTGGATCAACCATTCATAGCTAAGTTCCTACTACTAAGTTAGCTAATTTAAAACTATCTCAGATGTGTCTGCACTATGTTGAAGTGCCCCATAAAGAAGTAAAATTAAGATGGGTCTAGGTGTGGTACTGGATTACTCTGTAATCCAACTGTGATTTAAGTAGGCACTAATTTCACTAATGCCATTAAAACTTGACTGCCATGATTTCTCTTCTGGGTAAAGTTTTCCTGTTACTCCTGCTTAGTGATGCTATCCCAAACACTGAGTTATGACAAAACTGAAAATATTTTAGTTATTTATACTTTCTTAGTTGTTTACCTCTGTATATCTGTAAGCTTCGTATCTATTTCTCAGAATAATTTTTTATTGTTCACAAATTAAATATTAAGTGGTGTAAGATGAATATTAAAAGAGAAGACTTGCACTAACATAATTTAAAATTTTTGTGCTGCAAAATATTTGTCTAAATATTCCTATATATGCCATATATAAAAATATTCTTCTTCGGATCATCCTGTTAACCACACTATTTTGCAGTTGTGAAATATTAATAATGCTGGTTTGTAATTTTTAAATTTACTCTGCCTTTTATAGTATACTCGTGAATAAACTGTTAATATTAAATAAAGTCATAGCAAAGTTTGCAAAGGATTTTCTGTGAATTTTCTTTCCAAGTTTCTTTTTAGGTTTGTTTTGGTTTATTTTTTCTGTTGTGTTTTGTTTGGTTTTTTTTGTTAACAAGGACTGTCAAATCTTTAAGCTAATGTAAATGTCAAGGAATGTACTAACATGCCTCACTTCATATTTTAATTATATTATAATTAGGCATAGGCTTTATCTTGCAGCAACTTTCCAGAACCTGAAGGGGCCTACACGAAGGCTGTGGAGGGACTTTTTACAAGGGCAGGTAGAGATAGAACAAGGGGTAATGGCTTTAAGCTGAAAGAGGGTAGGTTTAGATTAGATATTAGGAAGAAATTCTTTCCTGTGAGGGTGGTCAGACACTGGAACAGGTTGCCTAGAGAAGTTGTGGATGCCCCCTCCCTGGAAATGTTCAAAGCCAAGTTAGATGAGGCTTTGAGCAACCTCATCTGGTGGAAGGTGTCCCTGTTTATGGCAGGGGGGTTGGAACTAGATGATCTTTAAGGTCCCTTCCAACACAGACCAATCTATGATTCTACGAAGTTGTTCAATTTGTTTACAGCAAACATTAAAATTCACACTAGCAGCCCGTGAAAACAGAAACAGATTTCAGTAAAGCCATTTAATACTTAAATGACAAAACACAGAAAAGCTACTTAACCTAATCTTTGTGTTACACATCAGTCTTCCTAACTGTGTATTCTACTTCCAACTCTTAGGTTTTTTTCCTTTTTTCCCTTTAGTCAGCTGCCGGCAAAGGTGTAAAGTGTGTTGAACCAGAAGATGCATCTTTGTAGCTTTTTAGTCATAATTTAAGTCAGTCCCAGTCTTAGGCTGAGAAAACTATTGTTTGACTGCTGTTCACACTGCTGACCTCAGGATGGAGAGGCTGTATGTCCTGTCAGTGACTGAGCTTTACTGCTGAATGGTGATGTATAATCTGATTGGAATTTTTCAGCGTAAACGTGATAAAACTGTCTAGCTAAAATCTGAAAGAAATGAGAGTAGGAGGAGAGGCAACAAAACCCAAATTTTTGATGTTTATTTACGAATTATATTAAAACCTTTATATGCTTTGGTTTTCTTTTGAAGGGTCCGTCTTGCTGGGATGATGTACTGGTTCCCAACAGAATAAGAGGTGTTTGCCAGTCCCAAAGGTGCAATGGAAATGTAGCGGTAAGATTTTGTCATGTTTCTCCAAGTACTGTGGCCCTTGTAAGGCTAACTGCTTGTAGCAATTCTAACCATGTTAGAATTTCAGAAATTAAGGTAAATTGACACGTATGGTACCCTTAAAAAGAACTGTTCAACATCAGATAATGTATCTGTGTTGATTAGCAAACAGGAGGAGCTTGATCAGTGGCTGCTTGGAATGAAGGAGGAAATAATTTTATATTATTTCTTTCACTGAAGTAAAACTCTTAGATATTCAAGTATGCATAATGTAATGTTAAATGCAGAATGTAATGATTATGTCAATACTTATAATTGTTTTAGATATATCAGTGCCCTGAAAGCTTCACATTTCTGTGTTATCTTGCATATCGTATCTTTCATATCAGATTTTCAGGCTCTGTCCACAGAGGCATATTCTTCACACTGTTGATAGTTTACAATCTGTTCTCTCACGTGCTCATCATTGTTGTCATAAGTGTTCCTCAAAGTAACATCAATGAGCCTGACTCAAGCCTGCGTAAGAAGTGGCATAGACAAATTCTTAAAAAATAAGATTTTTCAAAACTTTATTTACGTATACTTATATGTTTTCATGTGTTAGATATTGTTCAATGGCATTTAATACTAAAGAAGTCTTAGAGGTACTTCCTTCTCTGGAAAAAGCTTAATTTCAGGTGTTCCTTTTGGACACAGCTTTTAAAGACAAACACAAAACTTTGTGCATATGAAAGGATTCCGTTCATCAAAGACTTGCAAATTGGGACAACATAAGTGCCTTTTTTGAGAGATACTCACCTGCTGCTGTGTAGTTCTTTTCTTTGTCTTCTCTAGCAAGATATTTGTCAAGTGGCACATCCGTGAAGTTCCATAGGTGTCTCCTGCTTAACCACAGATGGTGTCAGGAAATATTTTATCTAACTTTAGACACCAAATGGTTGTTTTAACAGCATGGGAGTTATGGCCGTCTCCATGTACAGCCAACGGAAACTGAGGTCTCACAGCTTTTGAGATTCTGTTTCTCAGTGTGCTTCTTGTAGTATTGGCTCAACCATTCTCTACAAAATGACAAGTGTAAGATGTTCATGTGCTATTCTCTCAGCAGTACTGTGCTCTGTTGGGCGTGTAAAAGAAAGCACCACTTTGCCCCGGAGCAGATTGGCTGTAGTGTGCCTGTTGTTACACTTCAGGAGCTACTCTAGTTGTAAGAGGGTTGCTACCTGTTGTCACTGTGCCACTACTGTCATTGGAGAGAAGTCCTTCTTATTTTCTCTTATTTTTGTAAAAAAGACATGGGGAAAATGAAGGAGATAAGGCTTACTTTTGACAAAGAGAGGGGTCTCCTTGTCAGGAATCCAGCTTCAGCCCCTATATACACAAGCATGTCATCAAGATTCTCAGTCTTGTCACCTGTTGGGACCCCTAGAGCACACTGACTGACCTGCAGCTACCAAGTTACTGCTGTTGTTATTCAGCTGGTCAGTGAAAAAGATGCTGAAATAATGCAACTTCTGGCAACTCTGACTCCTGAGCTACAAACCATTCCATCTCTTTTTTTTTATTTTTTTTTTTCCTAAGCAGAAAATGGAGCAACATTTTTTTTCACATGGGTTTGTGGAAAAAAAACCAAACACTGGCCACAACTAAAATTTTAAATGGCTAACACTGTGGCAAAGAACCAATACCCAGTCAGCTAAATCCCATGACTCCAGTTGCTGTTACAATGCTTCTGGGAAGTTCCATACTTAGCGGAGCCAAGGATCAATGTTATCTTTCAGTAAGGCATCAATGAACAAAAATCAGGAGATATCCTATTTTAGGTAGACATGTTGCAAATGCAGCTTCAGACCGCCTGAGCTACAGGCATGAGGCTGTTATTGGAGAAATGGTCTGTTCCTTTATTCCTAATCCAAATCATTTTCCCTTTCTACCAGCTACAAATCACTTTCTCCAATTATGTTAGAGGCTAAACAGACTGGGATACAAGGACAATCCTCCTCTTTATGATTATGAACAAGAATTGCCAGCAATATTGATATAGGCAAGAAAAACTAAATAATAACAATAAAAAAAAAAAATCAGTCATTCACTTATCTACCTATCCAGTAGGTAGCCCTGCACCAGATCTTTGAATTGCATCCTTCTTGTGTTTTGGGTTGGGTGGTTTGTTTTTTCCAGCCTCAATCACTGCGAAAATAAATCTTAGCTTCCTGGGAAATCTTCCAGTCCAAAGGCTTACACCACTGAGCTTTTTGGTTTGTGTCTTACCCAGAGTTGGAAACAATAGAGATCCTACTGATGTGCCTCCAGGGATTTGTCACAAACTCTTTCCTATTCTGTTAAAACAGTCTATCTGTACTGTGCCTGTTCTCAGAATTTTTCCCACTTGAATTCATAGTGCCTTGATGTCATCCATTTATTCCCAAATCCTGTATGTACTACAGGAATAAAACCTTTTGCTGGTTCCTGAGGTGATCTGCAGCCAGATGGTTAAACCCCACCGCAAAAGCAAAGCAAAGCAAAGGAAGACAGCAGCTAACTCAGCTGGGCTAGACCACTTGCATCTCTTTTTCAACATAATCTCTGGACTATTATCAGGAGGCAGAATTAACTGCCTGCAGAAGTTAGGAACTAGTTTGCTCTTTGCTCTGGAAATGGGCACAAGAATTGGCTGAACTTTCTTTTTATTACATGTAAAATGTGGCTTGTTTCCCCACTCCGCCAGGCCCCATCCCCTTTCTACTTTTCAAACAGACAGAAGATCTTCAGCAAAGTTTTTTGGCTTTTAAAATCAGTGACAAACTTTGTGCCTGTGTGACTTTCATGAATGTATTGTATGTTCCCAGAAAAGAGAAAAAAATAACTTGACGAATTCACATAAACACCAATTTGCAACATACCTTCAAGAGGCAATGTATTTTTTCTTTAAATACTAATTTGTATGTATTTTGATATAAAATTAGTCTCTTGCTAGAAATCACAGGCTTTAATTCTTTGGGTTGCAAATATGAAGATAGAATAATTGACAACATTAGAAAGCAATGGAAATCAAATTTCAATTTAGTTAAATAAAATTTATAAATGATTGTGAGAAGTTATAAGGAATGTTATAATGATCAATGCTCTCTGATTTGATATGTGTTCCAATGTGCTCACGAGTATGAGATATATCATGAATTTTTGTGGATTTGCTCAATGTAAACTAAACTGAATTTAAATTTTCGTATGATCTGCTCTGTGTGCTTTATTTGTGATTACAACTTCTTTTGAACTTGGAGCAAAAAACTAAGAATTTTGTGATGCTTTATTGTTATAGTCTATCATTATGAGCAAAAGAAATGCAAGAGAAATAATTTTAAAAGGTAAATGTCGCAATTTTATCGTCTCAAAATATGATTGCTGACTGAGAAACTGGGATGCTGGATATCAGTCCCCTGTTCTGCCAGGGGGACTTTCCCACAGTTTTTCATGGTCACACTGTTATCGCTTAGCCTGGAGTAACAGGCTCTTGAGAAGTGTGCTCTGTCCAGAAATACAAAAGCTTCCAAGCACAGGTGAAGGGGCTGAACAGAGTGTGTGGATTTTGGCAAGGTAATAAGCAGTGTTTGATTCGGAGATCTAATATGAGGCTACTTTATTAAGCCAAATGAGTAGTCTAGTGTTTTGAGAAATAGTGAACAAAATACGTAGAGTGTGCAAAGCAGAGCTCAGTGGGGGTTTTTTGTTTGTTTTGGGGTTTTTTGCACATTGATTAGTCTATCAGAAATAATACATTCACCGAACTTTTACAGCTCCCAAGGGATGAAGTTGATGTGGACGCTTATGTTATCGCAATTGTGGAACACTCAGATCACTTTTATAATAAACTTCAAGAATGTTATTTAAAAAAATAAAAAGTTCAGTTTAGCTGATTTACACTGACACATTTTAAATGAGGATCAAACTGGAGTCTTTCAAGCTGTTTTGCAAACCAGGAGCATTCACTACATCAGGTGGAACCTTGTATTTTGGTAGTTAAAATACTTTCAGCCAGAAGCACTGTATGTAGTTGTGCAGGTGGATGCTTATTCTGCAGAAACGATTGAATGCTCCAGGCTTTGGGTTTTCAGATATATTTGTTTGCTTTTCTTTCAGAGTTCTTTTTCTTATGTTTCTCTGTATCCTTTAAAAAGGGCAACCCAAAGGCTATGGAGACAGTTGTGGTTCTCTGAAATTCCACATACTTCTCTCACACAATGTAATTTAGTTACAACTTCAATAGCTTGATCTGACTTTTGTCACTTAGCTAGATAGCCAAAGGTTACTTTGCTCAATGAAGAGCAGCACCAGAGTTCAAATTTCACAGACCCATAAAAGTGTATGAAGACCTTACTGATAAGTGAGAGTTGAGGTTAATTAGTAAGTGATTTATGAACTGCTATTTATACAAAGAAGAAATCTCACCTGTACCTCTGAGGTCCTTCTTGTGTTGTGCATGAATGTTGTCAGTAAGCTTCTTGTAGACAGAGGGAGATGAAACTTTGTCCTATGTATGAAGAGCCATTTTTCCCTCTTACAGGAATGTACTTCTAGTTTCAGTGTCACAAAATGATGAAGAACTGAAGTATTGGTTTCACATTTCATTATTGGACTCTTATTCTTTTCTTTCTTTTTGAAAGAATAGGATTCATTAAAGGAGGAAATGGTTAGCTCTTCATTTTTGTCAGCCAGTGTATTCTTAGACTAGAAACATTCCCAAATGGCTGTATAACTGAAGAACAGATTACTGCCAAGTTTAAAGAAAGAAGTCTCATGAATAAGCTCCTACTCTTTTTCTTTAAAAAGACAGAAATGAACTTATTCTCTTTATGAACCCGGTTCTCCTGTTTAGTAAAAGATGAGCCAGTGGTATATTTGAAGTAATAATTCAAAGTTTTCCAGTATTTCTTTAATATTTGTAGGACTTTCAAATAATCTTAAGACTGTTTTGTACAATTTCTTTCTTCAAATCAACTGCTGAATTGTGATAATGAGATCACAGTAATTTTTCCAAGAAGATCAAAAGAAAAAAAAGCTTTGCAAAATATAGTATTGGTGATGTAGAATTTATGTTAATTAGACTGTACCATACCACAGAGTTAAAATTAAAGTGCTGGTTTTCTCAGAGTATTATAAATAATCAGTTCCAGTGACTCAGGGAAATGGACAGAAGCGAGCCATTTCTCAACCAGTTGCAAGCTTGATTGCTATTGGAGTTATCTTGGGTTTGGGTTTTGTTTTCAGTGTAATGTTAATAATTGGAACATATGCTTTCTGCTGAATAAATACAGCTGTAGCATGTAGTGGAACAAACATGTAGATATGAACAGAAACTTTAGAGGCTGTGCTGTTGAGGGTCTGATATTTATTCCTTTTTGGAAGGAGGGGAAAAGGTTTTTCTGATATGATTTTCATGGATTCAGATTTGTCCTTACAAGCAATCAGAATACATTTGATACTAAGCTCTTTATTCAGTCAGTAAATACCTTTTCTTATTTAAATAAAATATTACTGAATAAGTGTTCTTATTAAACTTCTGCAGTTCTCCAAAATACACACAGAACACTTCCTGTTTATCATCCAATTAAGTGAATTTCTGTTTTTTTCATCTTCTGTGTATAAAAATGTTATTATATTTTCTTTCTCTTCATGAGCTCCTGCTATTCAAAAGTCATCAAGAGCCACAGAAATAATATGGCTCTTTTCATATGTAGGCAGGGACAGAGCTGTAGCACCGCTGTAAACCACTGAAGTTGTGATTTCATAGGAATGGGCTCCACATCAGTCCCACACTCAAGTGAAAGTGCATCAGTTTCTAAAAGACATTGTTGTGTCTCCAAGGCAAAATATAGGGCAAATTGTTTTGAACTTTAGAAACCTGTGGAAAAAGTATTAATGTTCTGTATGTGTTCTTGAGATTCTTGCTTAATGTGCAGAAAGAGTTGCTGTAGACTGCAGAAATCTCAGAAACAATAATGGAAGGGTTAAACAGGGTTATAGGTGAGATATAGTTTAAGCCATTGTGAATAAGGAAACATGAAAATTATTTCAATGGATATATAAATGTACTTATATCCCAGTGTGATATGTCTCACTACTGTGGTCTTGAACTTCTAACCTGGAGTACTGTGTTCAGTTTTTGGGGTCCCCAACATAAGAACATGGATCTACTGGAGTGAGTCCAGAGGAGAGCCACAAGGATGATCTGAGGGCTGGGGCAGCTCTCCTATGAGGACAGGCTCAGAGAATTGGGGCTGTTCAGCCTGGAGAAGAGAAGTCTCCGGGGAGATCTTATAGCGGCCTTCCAATACCTGAAGGGGAAGGCTATGGAGAAGGCTGTGGAGGGAATTTTTACAAGGGTAGGTAGTGATAGAACAAGGGGAAATGGCTTTAAACTGGAAGAGGGTGGGTTTAGATTAGATATTAGGAAGAAATTCTTTCCTGTGAGGGTGGCGAGACACTGGAACAGGTTGCCCAAGGAAGTTGTGGCTGCCCCCTCCCTGGAAGTGTTCAAGACCAGGCTGGATGAGGCTTTGAGCAACCTGGTCTAGTGGAAGGTGTCCCTGCTGATGGCAGGGGGGTTGGAACTAGATGGTCTTTAAGGTCCCTTCCAACCCAAACCATTCTATGATTCTCAATCCTAATGAAGACTGTATCAACTGTCCATCATCATGATAACTAAATAGCAGTTTTATATCTTCTGCAGTCTCCAAAACATGGTTAGATTTCAGCAAAGTGTTTCTACAAGAAGTAACAGGACCTTAAATAGCAGTATACCCTTCTATTCAAGCCCTATATCACTCTCCTGTGTCCAGAGCAAAGACTTTTCCAGTTTGGTCACTTATCTATCTGTTGTTTGGTTTTTTTTAATGGGTTTGTACATGGTCCTTGTGTGTAGTTACAAATGGTCACATTCTGCTATACAGTAGCATCACTGTTCCAGTGTGTGTGTTTGAGACAGAGTTTACAGTAGGAAGCATGTAATGTTTTTTTGTTATGTAACTTTTGTTATTTTTCCAAGTTCCTCCTGTGTGATTTGAATCTTTCAATTTTATTATATTGAAATTTTTTAAGATGTGTCATAAATATTTGTCCTTCTTCAGCATGTTTGCTGTTATTAGGTTGAGCACTGAGGGCAGCAGTATTATGTGATCTTTTCATAGTCACTGTTCCACAGGGAGTCTGTGATCATCTGGAATAGGCTAGAATAGGAAATCAAGAGAATCAAGCTTGGATGCTTTTAAACATGCAGCTTACCCAATGCTTTTGCTTTCAAGCATCCAAAGCTGCTATTCTTACACCTCAGTGTTGGAGGAAACATGCTTCATTTTTTCATCTTGTCTTGCTTTGATCAGCCTAGACCTCAGTTTCAGATGAGAACTGAAGTAAATTCTGTAGCAGTTACAGTACCAAGAGTAAAGTAGTAAATTTAATGATGTTATCAAAATGTGAATATAGTAAACTAAAGAACTGTCATCTCATTATAGGAAGGCACTAATACATTGCTACATTATTTATTAATTGTTCTCTTTTTACAATGATGTGGTCGGTTATTTGTGAAAGAACCATGTTTGCCTGTCCTTGGAGCCATTAGAATATTTTCACTGCGGTATGTTTATGATTAATTTTAAAAATTGAGATGTGTCTTAATACCAAGAAATCTCTTGAATTTATATTTCTTGTATTTCATTGATGTCCGTGTTTGTTTGCCTTATGCATTAGAGATTAAGCCATATATCACATGCTTTAAAAAAAATAAATAAAAAAATCACAGTTTGATGGAACAGAAATGCTAATTAAAATACAGGATAAAAATTTTTGTAACACAACCTATGAAGTAAGATTATGTCAGCTTCTTTATCCAAACTTGAGAAAAGAATTATTCAAATTTCATACAAGACAAGTTTCAGAGTATTTTTCATTTACTAGAGACTCTGAGGCCATTGCTTTTACTATTTAGGAATGTTATACTCTCTTATGCTAAGAGGAGTGGCATGTAAGACTAGTGCAAGTAAGAGGAATAAAGCATAAGTGCAAGTTAAGTAACAAGTAAAGCAGACCCATCATTGTGGTTTTACTCTTATCTTTCCTATTTTGTGATACAAGAACTAAAAAATGGGCAAACAATTTCAGAGAATTTTCTGATTTAAACTCTCTTCCCTTCAGAAACCTATTCATTCACCAAACTAAAGATTAAAATGGCTCTGTTTTAATAAATTAGTCAAGTCAGTTAATTGACCCTAATTTTGTTAGGAAAACTTAAGAATCCACATGTGTGACTGAGGCAATCAACACCTTGCAGTATAGTTATACAAATCTCATGCTGTTGTTAAATGTCATCTGTTTGCCAGCCTTCTAATAATCACAATAGCATTTGTATCATTCTCATATCACATCTGTAATGATACACAATTGCTCTCAAGTACTCTATTTTTAAATTATGTGAACTATACAATCAATTTTTATCATACATTGGCTTTGATCCTCCAAAAACTTTCGTAGATGTGTTAGCACTTGTTTTACCTTCTTTCCATATATTTCAAGTCTGTGTTGTTTCATTCCACACCCCACCTTTATTTCCACGATGAACAGTTGTGTTCCAAAGCATAATTTGTTAGGGTGACCTGGTATGTGTGCTAGCATTTCAAGGTCCTCTCTGGTCCTGTGGAACTATTTGGGAATCCAGAACTGCTGAAATACAAAATATGAAGCCTGAAAGACACACTAAGGGAATCCTTTGCAGCACAGAAACTTCAGATGACTTAACTGGCATGCATGGGTGGGAGATAAGTGATCCATAGGTATAAAAGCAGAAGGAGCATTCTGGTCATTTCACCTCATCTCCTGTGTAACACAAGTTTATGATCCTTAGCTAAAGTAATAGATTTTTGAATGGGAACATACAATTCAGGAAAACATATATCCTTGCCTTGAAAAAGCCAGTTGTGAATTAAACAAATAAACAAAAATGATCCCTTGATTTATGCAGTTAGTTAATTACTTTGCCTGTTTAAAATGTGCTCTATTTCTAGTACAAATTTTCTGTCTAGTTTCAGCTTGTCTAGTTTGCTTCCATCTACTCTTCTTTATTATCAAGAGCCCTGTTTCTTCATGTTGGTTTCCACAGGCAAAAGTTCATCTATACTTTAGCCTTTCCTTGAATGTTCTGAGGCAAGTAATAAAACCTTGTTTTCCAGTCCTTAATAATTTGCTCAGTTATCTGCTGCATTCTTACCAATTTTCAATATTTTTCCATAAATTTCATGCATCAGAACAAGGTATAGTCATAGCAGTGATGCCATCAGTGTCAGCTACAGAGATGATATAGTCTGCTTACTTATGTCGAAGTCTAGCAGTTTCATTAGACAATTAAACCATAATGCCATTGTGAGGTTTACAACTTGGCTAATCATCCACCAAAAAACTCGGTCATTTCAAATTACTGTCTCCCTGGACAGAGTCCTTCCCATTGCCTGTGTGGCCCTTACTTCTTAAGGTGTGACTTCATTTTTGGCTATTTTAAAATCTGTATTATGTATTTGATCTCAGCTGAGTGAGCTGTTCACGTGGCTTTGTCAGAGACTTTTACTTCTTATTATCTAGATTTTGTGCCATCTGCAAATTTATGAGTAATTACTTTATGCTTTTTTCCAGTTCATTAACAAATGTTTTGAACAGCATAGGGCTAGGAAAAGATCATTGCGAGACCACCTTGAAGTACAGACATTTGACGATTCACTGTGGGAAGTTGCATTTTGAAACGTATCAGTTAGAACAGTGCAAGATCAGTTTGATTGATTTATTTTCTCAGTCAAAATGTCAGTGCTACATCAAATGCCACACATAAAGCTGGGGAAGCTGCGCAATCACTATTGTGTTGTTCCACTAAATTGGTAATCTCATAAAAATAGCAGGTTATTTTGATAGAGGCTAGTTACCATAAATCCCTGTTGATTTGCATTAATTACAGATCCTTCCTTTATTAATAAAGTACCATATTAGCTCTTTATTCTATCCAGGCCTGGTGTCAGGCTTACATGCATATAATTACCTAGATTACCTCATAATAAAGCTGCACTAAACTATGGTGTATTGTGATTCTGTTTCTGTAAAAGTCTCCATTTTAAATAATCTCTAAATGTGGATTGATTTTGTTTAGTTTTGCCACCAGAGCATTTTCTAAGGGGAGTGAAGAGGGGAAACAGCACTGAAAACAGCACCTACAGGATTTTGGAATAACCTACAAAGGTGCTGTGATTATATTATGGTAATTTTTACTAGGCCTTTAAATTGGTGTACTTAATAGCAATTGCAGATTCAAAATGCTTTCCTCAAGCACTTGATTAGTGAAGAAAGAAACAAGACAGTTAACTTAGTATTTAAAGATCTTTAATAAGTTTTTGAGTTCTTTGCATTGTAGTTCCAAATTATTTCAGTTCTACATTTCTTCTAAGTTACCTCTTTAGGAAACTATAATTAGATTTTTTTTTTTATTTACTGATATTCTCAAAGTAACCTAATTCTGGAGTAGATCAATTTTTCCTTTATAAAGAAGTTATGTTATTCCACTTCTTAGGGCAGGAAAATCAATGATAAGTTAAACTTAATTATAAAATAGAATTTATTATATACAAGGACAAAAAAGCTAAATTATTTATCTTGGAAAAAGAAGTTAAAGCTTTTTAAATTAAGACCTATCGTAATAAAAAAAAGTGAATACTTATTCACTCTTTCCCAGTGTAAAATACAATATTTCCACATTATATTGATTTTTTTTTTTTTTATAATGGGCCACAGGCAGTGCCTGCATCAAAACCCACCACCAGCAAACATAAGTACAATTTACAACAGTTGATTATATGCTAAATGATTTTTTCTCTTGACTGTTTCTTTAAAAAGCGCCTTTTTTTTTTTTTTTTTTTTTAACCAATGCATTATTTTTGGCAATAGAAATCCTAAAACTGAGATCAAGCCAGGTCTTTGGAACTTTTACTTAGAGATACTAGTAGTTTTTGTGAGCTGGAATTTGCTAGACAATCTGTCAAACCCAGAGGAACTCATTCATTTGCGTTCTATGTTGAATGTTCTTCAGAAGTTTAGCTCATCTTGTACATATTGCTACCACCATTTCTATTTACATGTGGGGAAATGTCACAATTTTGTAAAAGATCAAACAAAATATGCTAAAGATTGTAATGCTTTCTTCAAACAAATTCCCTGCTCTTTGATATTCTTCTTCATTTATTATCATTGCCACTGAAAGAAAGAAAAAAAAAATCCTTTATTGCTCATTACTTTTTGTATCCATGGTTCAGATCCATAAAACCCTGTCTTGAAAACATGAGCATTAAGCACAACTTCATAGAAATTTTTTTAGTGGTTTTATTCTGTCTTATATGAGCAATTACTTTTCAAGATTGTGCTCAGCTGCTTTAAAAATGCACAGTTGTTTTGAACACAACTTCACATCTCCCTCAGTGACAGAGCTCTTGAAAAATTCTTCATAGTGTAATGACCATTACAAATGGTCATTTTTATATCGTCCTCGAGACTGTCAGTGTCAAGGGTCTGATGTTGTGGTAAGTGAGCAGAGCACAGCTTGTGTTCCTCTGTCCAAATCCTGGATCATTCACAACTCCTGTAATAATTCTATTGACTATGCTGAAGGTAGATAGCGTTTGAAACCAAAATTCAGTGTAAATACTCTTAATATTTTTAAGAGGTTTTACTTCTAGAAATGTCTGAAGAACTTGATGATGCACTGCAGCAAGGAACTCGTTCTGTACCCATGCTGTGTTGGCTGTCATAAAGACTTAACAGCATTGCAAGATTATGACATCCCTATTCGAAGAACTTGTTGATGATGCACTGCAGCAAGGAACTCGTTCTGTACCCATGCTGTGTTGGCTGTCATAAAGACTTAACAGCATTGCAAGATTATGACATCCCTATTTTGGCCTGATACAGTGTTCTTTTCTAGTTATTGTGATGTTCAAAACAACCACAGGGAGATTCCTCTTTACACGGTACATAATTAAATTGCAGAACTCTTTACCATTATACGCTGTGAAAGTTATAATTCATTCAAAAAGTGGCAAACTAATGGAAGAAAAATCCACTTAGAACTATTAAATATGAAGATACTCCTGTTTTAGGAAGTCTCTGTGCAACAAGTTGCTGAAAATTAGGAATGTATTCTAAGCAAATACCATTTTAGGCTTGTCCTCTGTGATGGGGTTTTTTTATGGGTTTGTTGTTTGTTTTTTGGGGGGTTTTTGGTGGTGGTTTGGGGTTTTTTTTTTTTTATAGTAGTATAGCTATATTTTTAACACACATTCTAGCCATCCACTGTTAACTTTCTGTTAAAGACAAGGTATTGGGCTGGATGGACTGCTTTCTGATCTAGTGTGGTAAAATAAACAGATGTTACCAAAATAGATTCCTTAAGGAAGCCGTACGTTACAAGACTGAGGTATAAAGGATAAATATGATAATATATTTGGCACAGTCTATATAAAGACTTAATTTCTTCAATTTACACTCTGTGTGTGTCTTTACATATATATGTAGTTATTGAGTCTTAGTTACACATAGCAAGAATACGAAAGGGAATCAGAATTCACTATATTGTATTCTTATGTCAGGGAGGAACGTGGCAAGAAGGTGTGTGACTCCCACTGGCATGTGTTATTGCCGTAATATAGTCTCAAGCCAAGTAGTGAAAGCAGTATTGCAGTTACTCTATTTATGTTGTGTGTTGCCCAACAAGTCATTTCCACATATTATTTGGAAGTGATTATGCTACTCACATATTTGATCTATTAGAGTTTTGGAAAACATGCAGGCATTCAGGGGCCTAAACAAATTGGGAAGCAGTAATTGAAACCTATGAATAAAATGCTGTTATATTAAAATGAAACAAACTCAAGAAGATAAAGTAGAGTCAGTTCCAAACCCTAACACTGTGCTTGCTCTGGCCCTTGTTTCACAACTGGGACCCAAATTCTCTTTCAAATATAGCTTGTTTGGTACATATTTTTGCATGTACTGTGGCAACGTGTCTAATGTGTTCAGGGATAGCTTTTTGTAATTCAATGAATTTCAGTAACACTTTCACTGAATCTTTTGTTGCTCACTGCATGTGACATATAAACAATATGCTACCGTCTGCAGCTGTTGCAAATTCATTACTGATGATGGAAACCTTGGATTTCCACTCAAGCATGCAACATGTTCTTGCAATCATCTATCAGCAGTCAAACCAGATAAAGGTGATTATGTTAGGGTACAGTGTGGTTATATAGGAGTCTCTCCTCAAATGCCAGGCAGCATTTATATGGAAGAGCACAGTTTCTTCTTTCACATCTGGCAAGTACTCTTATTGAGTGTTTAATAACTGTGTCATTTTGCAGGCTGCCACACTATGTGATATATTCTGTTAGCTCTAAAAGCTGCTATAAGATTTACCTTGGCATAAAATCTGTTTCCCACCTGAAGTTTCCATGCTCAGTGTTCTAGTCTGAGATTCTAAAATGTGAAATTATCAGGTTTTGATTAAGAATTGTTTATTTTTGGTTTATCTATTTCTAGGAGGTTGTGCCTCTAACTGATTTGGGAGCAGTTTGGAAACTTTTTAATTTGTGATTTCTTCTTCTGTGCATGCAGCTTATGAAATAAGCTCATTTTTACAAATCAGAACTAAATTTAAAATAAGCTTGCACTGTTTATATGATATAGTGGTTTGAGAAAATGTAGTCAATGGTATTTTGAGCTTTTCTCACCGGGGCTGCAAGGTAATTCACATTGGAAATGCTGCTACGAATTATGAGCTCTGTCTCTCATGGTTCGTGCTAATGCAGTGGGCAGTTCTGAATAACTGCTGTCAGAAATGCCTGAATTCTCATAGTAGTATAGCTATATAGGGCCAAGCAAGTCAGGTATTTCTAGCTCAAAGAAGTCAAGTATAAACAAAACTTCTGGTTTTTTGAGTCTAGGAAGTTTAAATTATAATAACAAATGTCTTTCTCATTCTGTTTTCTGCCTTAATGGCCCAACTCGGAAAGATACTTAAATGATATACCCAGCTTTAAATATACAAATAGTCTGCTGAAGTTAACACTGCTCTGTGCTTTAAGCATCTGCTCCAGTGGGGCATTAATTTGAATGCATTTTAATTAACTGTTTAAATATATTAAAAAAGCTTAGTGAAGCTCTTAGTGTCATTAGAAATACTCGGTATTTCAGCTTGTTTACTGGGAGAATGTCTGGAACTCATGTATTTCCCTTGCTTCAGCACAACGAATGGTTAGAAACATATGGTTAAAAAAACTCCGACAACTTGTTAAGAGCATGTTATCCACAGGCTGTTTTTGATATTATGCATTGCAACAGTTCTGTATCGGGTTTGCATGGCAAGTTTTTGGTAGTGTGAGAAGCACCAGAAGGGTCCCCTCTGTCTGATGGAGCAAATGCCAGCCGGCTCCAAGATGGACCCGCTGCTGGCCAAGGCCAAGCCTATTAGTAATGATGGTAGTGCCTCTGTGATAACATATTTAAGAAGGGGGAAAAATTACTGCACAACAGCAACTGCAGCCAGGGAAAGAAGTGACAAAAACAACTCTGCAGACACAAAGGTCAATGAAGAAGAAGGGAGAGGAGGGGCTCCAGGCACCAGAGCAGAGATTCCCCTCCAGCCCATGGAGAACCTCACATAGGAGCATGTGGATACCTGAATGAGGCTGTGACCCTGTGGTAAGTATGCACTGGAGCAGGCACCTGTCAGGACCTGTGGCCCCCATGGAAAGAGGAGGCCATGCCAGAGCAGGCTTGCTGGCAGCACTTGGGACCCTGTGGGGGACCCACACTGGAGCAGTCTGTTCCTGAAGGACTGCACCCTGTTGGAGGGACTCATGCTGGAGCAGGTTGTGAAGAACTGTAGCCCATGGGAAGGACTCATGTTGGAGAAGTTAGTGGAGAACAGTTTCCTGTGGGAGGGACCCCATATTGGAGCAGGGGAAGAGTGTAAGGAGTCCTCTACCCGAGGAGGAAGGAGTGGTGGAGACAACATGTGATGAAGTGACCACAACCCACATTCCCCATCTCCTTGTGCTGCTCGTAGAGAGGAGGCAGAGAATTCAGGAGCAAAGTTAAGCCTGAGAAGAAGTTAGGAATGAGGGGAAGGTGTTTTTAAGATTTGGTTTGATTTCTCATTATCCAACTCTGATTTGATTGGTAATAAATTAACATTCTCTAAGTCAAGTCTGTTTTGCCCGTGACTGTAACTGGTGAGTGATCTCCCCCTGAACTTATCTCTACCCATGAGCTTTTAGCTATATTTTCTCTTTTTGGCTTTGGTGGGCACCTGGTGTCCAGTCAGGGTCAACCCACCACAAGATCTCTTTCAAATCTTTGTGAAATCTCATGTCTCTGAGTAATACATCTGCTAATCAGTTGTACAGTACATCATAGCATTTCTTTGGGACTTCAGTAAGTGTTTGGGGCATTCTGAAATAAAATGTTTGAGTTTTTCCACTGTGGTACTTTAATGTATGTGGGCAAAGTAACTGCAGTTATGAATTATTCTTAACAGCTATGTGTGCTTCAACTGCTGCTGGGAGATGAGGAAAGTGTATTCTAGCAAAAAGTGGGTTTTATCCTTTTGATGCATAAAGCATCACACTCCTACTACCCTACCATTGCAACATCAGAACTGACACAGGAGTATTCAAGTTGTGTCAATGAGTTTTGTTATCTTCTGCTTTAAAGAAAAGCCACTTCTGGTGCCTGTATGGTAATTACTAGGAAATAACTTCTCACTGAACACCACTGTTACAGTGCTATTAGGGGAAGCTGTAATTGTATCTCATTCTTTTCAAACAAAAATATCATCCCCAAATGAATTTGAGGTTGTAAAGGGGAAAAATAACAAAATTCACTGTGGTGGTATATATTAAAGGTGCTATGATTTTTATGAGGTGTCACCCACAGACATTGATTTCTGGAAGCTTTATCTTAAGCACTGGTAAGCAATAGTGCATTGTTTGCAGGATCACTAACCTGTCAATAAGAATTTGCTGTGATAATTTAATTCTTGTAATTCACAGGTTTTGGTGGAGCATTTGTATAGCTGGAATTTGTGAGACTCTTCTTCAATTGATTTTCTAGCTTGGAGAAATCTGACCTAATAAGTTTGTGCAGTTTATTTAAACTTTAATTAAAAATACTTCATTTTCTAAGTAACTGTAAAACCATAACTATTCTTTCAAAATATATATAAATAAATATGCAAAGTATATGAACAAGTTAGAACCATATGGGAAAACACTGGGTATTACTGCACCCCACCCCCTCCCCCCCGAAAAAAAAATCAAAACCCTAAACAGCCTCTGCCCAAAAAAATGTGGCAAAAATTAGAAGAATATTAAAACCTTTTAAAAACAAATAACCCACGTGCATTAGCAGAATAGTTGCTGCTACGTTTAGAGTAACACTGTTTTCCCTGTTACCACGTATGTTTTGATTTTATTTCAAAGACTGTAAAATGTCATGTGTGTCAGATACTGAATTTGTTTTGAATATATTTAACTAGCATCTTGGAATGTGCCTCTTGAGGGCCTGTTTCTCATTTTGTTATTTAGAAAGCTCCTGTGACTGGGAGAGGCTCAGAAAAAACAACACAGGTTACCTAGGAGATGGCATACTGTAGCAAAAATATTTTCTGAGGAGGAAAAAAAAAAGTGCTCATTCTTGCATGAATGGTGTTCTGTGTATATTTTTTACTTATTTTTCATGCTTGTGGAGAAGGTTAGATTGTTCTTAGCAACATTAGGATGGACTTGCTGCCTGTTCAGGTTTGGACCAGGTAGTTTCAGGGCATCTCTCAGGAATTTGAGTTAGAGCCTGATTCAGGTCCCTAGGTATATGAGAGTGACACAGTTGGAACCATCTTTCAGTTTCATGAAAACTTTAGAGCATTTTATCTGGGACATCTTATGGTTTATTAATTTCCATTCTCCCGCTTATGTTCTTCAAGAGTAAGCGAATCACATGTTGGAAAAACTTGTGGTGTTACAGATCTGCCAGCCTTCAGCAAAGTAGAGGAGCAGCCCACTTCTTGTTCCTGGCCCTGCTTCTTGATAACAGTCTATACAGAGATCTGAACCACTGTAGGTTAGAGGGAGTGTGTGCTTCTCTGGAATTAGTTTCCATCGAGGACTGTCTTTTCATATAAGTAAGATGGTTGCTGCTATTTCATCTAGTCTGGGGAGAACAGGATGCTTTACCTGCTATGTTACTGCAGAAGGACACCACCACCATTTGGGCTTGTGACTGACAGTAGTTGTGGGTTTCTGTGGAGCAGTATGCAGGGGACCTTTGAGAAAGTGGGCATGGGAGACTTTTTTTGCAGATGGTAATCCTGAGTGTAGCTAAGTGTTTTCCTTAGGCTGTACTAAGCTGTACTGTCCTTAATTCCAGTTCCTGCCCTCTGCACTAATTAAGCATTTTGCATGATGAGCTGGATAAAATATGGAGCACATGAAGTATATATGTGTGTCTGTAGGAATGCAGTTGCATACCCACTCTCCTAGGAGCTGAGTTAAGAGTTCTGTGTGTTCAGGAAAGACCTGAACTCAGGTTTTCTACTTATACACATATAAATGTATGTGTTTTGCAAGGTGTTGCTCAGGAAGGCCCTTATATGGATCTGGAAAAATGACTGGAAAGGTTACTTCTCATATTAAGGGCTGGGTTCCTTTACTATGGTAAGTGGTGTTTTAGAAGTGATGGTTTTTGTTTCCTCAAGAGTGGATCTTAGTGTAATAGTAGTTCAGTGTTAAGTTCAAACTGTGAACATGTGAAGGAGGAAAAACTATATCCGATACCTGGCTGTAATTTCTGTCTGAAATTGGAAAGATGCATTTTTTTGGTAATGTTTGACCTGCAAATTTAAATGAAGTGTGTGTTTTACAGATAAATGTATTTCTCATTTTAACTTCTAATGACCCTGAAGGGATTTTTTTTTTTTTAGTGCGAAGTACTTCTCCGAGGTCTTTCTACATGTGCATTACATTTCACAAACATACAGGCTGTATGATGGGAAGTTCATTTTCCAGCTGTGAGCTTTCCTAGTGAACATTGCTGCTATTAAATGAGGTAAGGCCTGTGCACAAAGGATAGCAGTCAGGAAACTGCAGAGGCAGTGGTAAGTGCATGGCAGGGTTTGGCAAACGCTGGCTGTTTAATTGCTTATGCCATCTACGGGAGAATTTTGGAGTCTGAAAAAAGATTTGTCATAGCAAATACTATAATAGACCTGTTATTTTTGTGTGAACACAACATTCGCGAAGCCAAATTCATCTTATTGGCTTCGTTACCTCTGCAAGCTGTACATCCTACACACGGAGCTGGAGCCAAACGGATCAGTATCTCTGTGTTTGTCTCTGTGGCCGCATACCTGTACATCAGTGGCAGCTTTAATTTCCTGTGATTATTCTGCCAGAGCGCTGCTGGTGCTGGTGCTCTGCACACTGTGAGTTAGTCCTCAGTGCTGTAAATACATGAGCACCCATGTATTTACAGAACTGATGACTCAGCATGTTGTGTTTGAAACTTTGTGAATAAGACAATGCATCTGGATAATTGCTTTTGTTTAATATCCATGGTAACATCTGTCTTTCTGTTTCTTTTTCTGTTAATGTTTGCCCATTACAAGGCAATGATTTTGGTCATGCATTTGTATCTTTTAAATTATTTGTTTTTCTTACATAAAGTTGAAGTAAGGTAGTTTTAATTATTAATATGTTTTAAAATTTTTTTTAAGAAATACATTTTCAAGGAAATTTGCAAGTTAAAACTTTGGCAATTTTAATTTCTTTGTAAGATAGATATTATCATGAAGTAATAATTTTTGAAATGTCAAGTGGAGAATGTATCATCGAGTGTTGTTTGTGGAAAATACTTTATACTGCTCATGCATTGTTCATGCTCATTTAAAGATTCTGCTATCTTGTAAATCCCTTTTTAGTCACTTTTAAACAAAATTACTTTTTGATCTGAGTGAGCGCATGAGTTTCTATTTATGCAAATTCTTTTGACTAAGTTAAGTATGAGTTTGCAGCTATTTCTGCGGGTAGAAACTTACTTAGTAAAATTGAGGAGCAGAAAGTCTTTTGCAGTGAAGAAGAGTAGAAGAGTCCTGCCCCCAGTTGCCTACCTGGTCAGAAGACCAGAGGGAATCAGACCAGGGCATAGTACTGGTTAGGAAGAAAATGTGTTTCCAGAAGTAGAGAGGTGCAAACCATGCCCCAGTTTCTGTTCATGTGAGGACCACGAAGTCAATTGTTGCTTGTAAAATTCTTCATACCTGAAGGCCAAATGGCACAGAATAGCTTATCTGCAGCTAGTAAATTCTCTCAGCTCCCAAAACAGAGACGCAAACCATGTATCAAAAACTGCACCTCGGTGTGCCCACTCCTGAACTCTGCTTGCAAGATGGTAGCTGGCAGCATCTAAAATGTCAGGGACCTTGCTGACACTGCAACTGTACAGGTGACTGTGTTCAATCACCCAGAAATGCTCTTGGATGTTCTTTAACAACAAGCTGTTTGCAAGCATGGATTAGCCTTATTCTCCCTGGATACTATTTTTTTAAGTTATGAAAAAAAAAATATTTTTTTTTCTCCTGCTTGTTTTCACAATGAAGGCAGTGTAAATAGATACAGGTTTGCTGGGGAAACCAAATTAAATCACTTTAGTGAAAACAGTCTATCAGGACACCAGCAGCATTATATTAAAGCTATGCAAATAGCCATCTACACTATATAATACATGTATGTATTAAATTGTCTCAAAGGAAAAATGTCCATGTTTTCTGTTTTTAATAATGGAAAATACCTTTTCAAATCAGATATTGTGCTGTCAACTACTGAGAAATGTTGGCTGGTTTTGTACTGGTATGCACATGAAACAAGTTTGTGTTAAATGCTTGTTTTACTTATGTGCTGCATTTTACAGATTTCTTATGCTAGAAACTATAGGTAAGAATGCAATGCAAACACAGGTTTCTTTTTTTCCCCTAACAAGATTATAGAGATAGTAATGAATTTCTCACTGTGACTTAAGTTTTGTAGCTCATCTTGTATATATTGCATCTAACTCATCTGTATATATTAGATATTGAAAATATATATTTTTTAAAAAAGACAACAATACAGAACATTGAACTAAATGCCATAGACCAAATTCAGTTTATTGATAAGATTTTACTGCGTTTTGGAGTACAAGGTTAGCCAAAGAGAAGAGGTTTTTGGTGGGCGTTTTGTGGTTTTTGTTTGTTTGTCACCTCTACTTTGTTTCCTGCAGCCCTCTGTAGCTTTCAAGAACATCTAGTAACCTGTAAGAACTTCCAGAGAATTTTTTTGCAAGACTTTAGCCTATAATAACATTTTATTAGATAGTGGTATATTCAATTCTGTAACAATGCTGTTTGTGGTTTTGTGTTGGGTTTTTTTGTATGACTCATGCAGAACACTGGACGTTTATTTGTATTTCCTAAATTTGAAGTAACAAATTATGTATTTGCGTATTGAAAATTATAACAGGATTATGAGCTGTTTCTACTAGCCATTATAGTTCAAATTTTGCTTTTTAAAACGTTATCTAAAGTGCTTATCTCTCTAATGAAACATCTTTATCTCATTTCATGGAAGTGGAAGGAACAATTGTCATGTTCCTTGTGTAAGGAGTGATGTGCAGATTATACTTAGCTGCAACCAATAAAATGAACTAAACATACATAATCCTATTCCTTCACTGAATGATGGCAATATGGATCAACAATTTGCTTCTGTCTATTCATGTGACTATATTTAACAACATTCTGCCTTCTCTGTTTATCATATGTTCTGGACACCATGCAGGATATTTGGTTGCTTTTTGTTTTAAGAAAGCTTCAGTTTGTGTAATGCAGCACAAATATTCCAACTGACTGCTCAGTCCATGTAGAAGTAAAAGATTTAAACCAGAGATTCAGAGGAGGATAAAAAAGAAACAAGCCCCATCTAAATTTATTCCCAACCCCATCAACTCTGGCAACCAGACAAACCTGAAAAATAATTATTGGAAAAATTTTGCAGAATTTTCCCAAACCTTTGGGTTTATTATGTCTTGCTCTTTGTGGGTTAGACATTACCTCTGTGTGCATAGGTGGGGCACAAGACCTGCTCTTCAGCACCTTTGTAGAAAGCAGAATATTAGGAGCATAAACACCAATAACTCAGTAGATCTCAATTAAGACTTAAGGACAGCATAGTAATAGGTATGCTAACAGAATGCATAGTCACGTGAAAGAACGTGCTTCAAAAGAAAGCAGCAAGCTGCTAGGTGGCAAATAGAGTTCAAAAAACCTGTTATTTCTTCAATTAATGTTCGGGAGGTGCCAAACACTCATTAGCACATTTTAGAGTCTTCAGAGCAAAAGGCAAGCATATCTTGTAGAGGGAGAGAATAATGTTTCTGCCATTTCCTCCCTTTCCTTCTCTCACTGTTCCCAGCATAACTGGGCAGTGTCTTGACTGGTTTGTTCTCATTCATATCCTGATCTATGGCAGGCGTTGGAAAGATGACAGAACAAACAATCCAGTTTTTCAAAGCTGAGGCACAGAAATGAGGCAAAGAGCCACTCCTGTGCTATTAAAACCTAATTCTGTCTGCCTAGCATCTTCAGATAAATATTTATGTTCTCCCTGAGGCAGCCTCAGTGCTGAATGAAAGGTATCTTAGTACTACCTTTCAGCTATATTAGACTTGCTCTCGGACATTGGTGATGTTACCTGAAGGCTGAAAACCTAAAATGAAAAATAAGTCATTTTTTTAAGATTACTTTTGAGTTAAAAATACCTTTTTTTTTTTTTTTCTTTTTTCTGAGCTTTGAACCTGACCAGTTCCTTTGATGTCAAGGGGTGGACAAAATTTAAATGTTTCAGTTGTATTAGGATCAGATAGATGGGAATCTACTGCTTGTATTACAGAAATGTGGCAATGTTTACAGGCTAGACCATGAAACTGTTTGTGTCTTATAGAATACTCATGAAAAGTAACAGTCAGTTAAAGAAATCATGTAGTTTACTTAAATATTTGTGATTTGTTAACTCGGTGGGCTTTTCTCTGAAGCTCAAGATAAGATTCTTTGGAAGACTTTATAACATAATGTCACCTGTTCAGTATTTACAGCTCAAGTATGGGAGTCCTGTTTCTTACACATCTGAGACTTATTCTGTAGTCATTTTGAATTCTTGATCACTGTCTGTACCCAAGTGCTTGTTAGCATGGTTGGAAAGGAAACAGATCACTCAAAGCTGTAATTGCAAACAACTTTTTGTGCCATAAGAAGTGCAGCCTGAGCATCTGATATCATATAGTATTAAAACTTTTTCCTTCCTTGAGCCCTTTTTGTGGCTTATGTTCACATAAAAATTCAAATCTGATTGCCAGAGGAAATTAGGCTCAAAGTAAAGGATTCATTCGCTACAGGAAACACTCGATAACAAATTTAAACAGTTGGAATCTACTTTAAAAGAGGCTGATGGGAAAGTTTAAGTCCTAGAAATCAGCGCTAATGTTCAGGATATGATTGTTATAATACGTTCTAAGTAGCTACTCTGAAACTGAGACTTCCTCTGTGTCTCAAGGAATTCAGAAGAACTTTTCCAAAATAAACTTTTCACGGATGCTGAAACCTGGTGAACAAATTCAACAGCATAATTTAGGTTGGGCTCTGAAGTCTGGACTAGGTAATTTAATCATCCTGACAAAGGCCATCTTGGTTCAGCCGAGAAGTTAGTATTGGTCAGAATGTATTTCTAAATGAAACATGGATGATACAAGTTAGGAGCAGGAGAAGTGGAGAGTTTTTCACTCTTCCAGGGCAAGGAAGGTGTAAACCTTTCACATTATTTTATATGAAAGTATAGCCATTCTTATTGAAAAGTTGTTTACTTACAACTATCTTACTGTATCTTTACGTAACACGGACATTACAGTACCTGTGACGTGTTAGTTGTGCATTTCTGGTGATTGGCTAAATGTCCATAGGGCCTTTGAGAGGTCACATTCCAGGCAAAGGTCCATTTTCTAAGGAGAGACAATGCCCTACAGCCTTAATCTCATTGTCTAGAATATGAGAAAATGGGCGACAGAAGAGCTGGATGATGCTGAAGAATGCTGTTTATTCTGTCTTTGTGTCATGGAAATATTGCTACTCGAAGGAATGACAGTAGAATTAGCGAGAGGTTTGTCTGAGCCTGAGCCACCACTTGCAGAGAAATGAAGCAAATACAGCATGTGGCTGCCTTTAGACAAACAGAGCAAAGGAGAGATGCTGCTGTGAAAAATGAGGAAAGTCACTTTCACTGGGTTCTTTCCTGGGTGGTTGAAACAGCATTGTCTGGGCAGCAGCAGCTAAGAGATTCCCAAGGTATCTGTGTTCTTTGTTTCCACTGTGTCTTTTCTAGTAGACAAGGAAAAAATATTACATGATAGGTACAGCATTTCTTGTTGCTTTTCTTACACACGAAACTACAAAACTGTAGTTGCACCTTATCTCTAAAGGCCAGATGTCATTATAACCTTGTATAGTTAATAACCCATCATGCCAGTCATTTTAATCTTGATTATATCCATCTCCTCTTTAGAGTTTTACACAAATTAATAACTGAAGAGTGATAACTGTTTTTATTTTTTTGTAGCGCAGACAATAGATAGGCAAGCTGTATGCACCATTGTACAAAAAGAAACTTGATGATATAAATCACTAAAAATCACTTATTAAAAGTGATGGCTCCCTCAGAAATGGATAGTAAGATCTTTTAAATAATTAATAACCTTGGTTATATCACATCAGACTTTTGATTAAAAGTGAATGGTAGCTATAGCTGTCCTGTTATTAATTTTTGAACAATACCCCTTGTTCTTCCAGTGAATTCTGGAAAAAATGAAAGAAAGAAATGTTGACCCTTGGCAAGGGGAATAAATATGTAAACAAAAAACTGTTTGGGTTTTGTTTGCTTGTTTTTCTTGTGTTTTAGTGTTTGGTTTGTTTTTTGCTTGGTTGGTTGTTTTGGGTTTTTTTAATGAATGTGGATAAAAGTGGGATCTGGGTATGATGAGAACAGAGGCTGTTGCTATTTTGTAGCCCTTGAAAATGTCTCATTAAAAAATAATTTACAAACAGTTTTTAGCTACATTTTTGTATGCCTAAAATTTGGCTTTAAGTGACTGGGTCAGGACTAAAACACTAGGTCTTGTCAAGAGTTATGAATAGCATGTACATTTCTCATCCCACTATCCTGCTAGACTCAAAATAATTTCCATATCATAGGTTATCTGTTCAAATATTTGATATACAACAAATTGGTTTTGATATCCTCAACTAAATAAAAGATACGGTGGATACATTTGATTCTGAGAGAAAGAAGTGGAACTGTATATTTTAAATGTTTTCATTACATGAACTTAATTAAAGTTGACGAAGAACTCGGAGATATTATAAAGATGTATTGGCACTTCTTTCTCTGAAATACAATGTGTCTTTCAGTCACTTGGACATGTTCAGACTGCAACTGTTACTGATGAACACAAAAGAAAGTTTGGAAAAATGCAGGAGAGTAACATTTCTGCCCCAAACTGGTGCTTGTCTCAAAAATGTCATAATAATTTTAAAAGTTAACTCTCTTCCTCCTCCATCCTTCACACAGGTCAAAGTTGATATATTCACTGAGACCAAGTGTACTCTGGCAGCCTCAGTGAAGAGCTGGCAAAGGATACTTGTCCTAAAGGACTTTTATCCTGAGTAACAGATCTTTCTTCTTAGCCAGAGGCATTTTGAGAAGGGCAATGAGGTTCCGTCAGAAAGTAGATGTTAGGGAGATGCTCATTTCTTCTATGTTCTTATGCTGCTTTTGTATCTTGCCAAATTAAATAAATATGTACTTCTTATAGACAGTGAAATTTAATGTATCACTTTATTGTCATTCTTCACATCAAAAGGTGTTTTGACTTTATCTTTGAGGTCAGCTTAATTATCAGCAGTATATTAATAAGGCTTACTATATAATATATGATCTCTCTTGGAGTATCAGTTTTTCTCCTTGCATCTCATAAAGACATGTCTTTCAAAGTTTATACTTCTGAGAGCATCCATGACCTGCTGTGATGTCCCTTTACTGCATGCTGCATGTTCTGCAGCAGAGTTTCTGTGGATTAGAAAGTGTAAGGGCTGGGGAAATGTAGAAAAAGGTATGAAATATGCTGGTATTAGTAGTGTTGTTTTATTTTCATTCTTGTTGATGATTCTGATTCTATTCTGATTATGTAGGTCTGAGATCAGGTGCTGAGTTTCTCACGGGATCTTTTTTAAAAAATAGAAAAATTACTTTCAGAATATTTTTAATGGTAAATAAATGTTGTCCAAGTGTAGTGATTATGCTTTTGAAAGATTTGTATTAGTATTCATATGTAAAGGTTAAAATGACCAACATCTTTAATCTTTGCATCATGGAGTTCTTAAAATCTGTGCTAAGGACCTTCAAATCCACTGTCACTTAATGTCCTGGTTTTTAGCTGGAACAGAGCTGTGTTTCTTTTTCAGTAGCTAGAACGGTGCTGGGTTTTGGTTTCAGTCTGGGACTTGTTATGAGAGAAACACAGATAACGTACCAATGTTGGCATTTTTGGCACTGGAAGTGAAGGACTTTGTGTTCTGTTAGTCTACAAGCGCAAGGTCTAAGGGGGGGCGAGGAATATTTAAATTAATAAGCTAAATTGGCATTTGGGTATACCAATGGGATATTCCATATCATATAACATCATGTCCAGTATATGAGTGAGGGTCTCTTCCTCTTTTGCTCTCTCTGACTTTCACTCGGGCTCTCGCTCTTCTGGGATTGTGGTTTCAGTTCAGGATTGTTGCTCCTCTGGGATCGTTATCTGGGAACAGGCCGGGCTTGGTCGGTGGGTGGTGAGCAACTGCACTGTGCATCACTCATTTGCATATTTGTTAGTTATCGTTATCACTACTATTTTAATATCAATATTATTTTAAGTTTTATTTCCACTATTAAGCTGTCCTTATCTCAACCTATGAGTCTCCTTATCCTTGTCCCCAATCCTCTCCCCTATTCCCTGGGGGTGGGGGGGAAGTGGGTGAACGGCTGTGTTGACTGCTAGCCAAGGGCTAGCCCAGTGAAACTATCACACTTAACCTTGATTATTGTTCTACTTAATCTTGATAGAGAATTAGCAATGAATCACATGGATTATTCTACTTTTTTGTAGCGATCAATTTATATATTTCTTTAACACTGAAACAGTACTTAAGGAGTTACATGCTGCAGCTTGAATGCTCGTCTAATACTATGCACAAATTCTTTCTTTCAAAATGAGTTACCAGTTTGTTTGTCCATAACCACTGAGGCAGTCTATGAAAGCTGTTGTTTATCAATCGTTTGCCTAGGATGTGATCCAGCTGGCTTTGCCCAAGGAGCAGTTGCGTTTCCCACCTTAGGGAATTCAATTGCCCCTTGGAATAGTATTTGCATTATTGATACCACGATCAAGCATTGAGTTAATGAATCACAGGAGATCAAATCACAGGAAATCCACAGAGAAAACATTTGATTTTTATGGGAACCTCAAATGGGAAATATTGTTGAATGGAGATAATCTTAAAAGAAAATAGTGCCAATGACAGGAGTAGTGGAGCCTAAGGTTAGTTTCTGAATTACAAGAGTTGCAATAACAGTTCCAGATGATCTCCAAATGTAAAAGGAGCAGAAGACTTTGCTTGTCTGAAATTTAGGAAGCTATAAGAATGTTTTTGTTTTATCTATGTGGGGTTTACCAAATTATATTGCAAAAATTTGAATTATGGTTAACAATTTTCTTCCTTTGATCTTAACAGCTGTTTAGGTCTCAGAGTCATTGCTTAGTAAAAGTAAACTATGCCAAGTAGCAATCACCAAAGAATTGGTACTAGACAGTGCTCACAGTGCTCTCATCTGAGGTTCTTGCTAGTGTCTGCTGAGCCGCAGAGGGGAATTGGGAAGTTGGTAGTGCAGGCCACTGTTTTGAGGAATATGTCTTCCCATAACCAGAGCTGATAAAAATACTGTTGGCTTACAGCAGAAGTTGGAGCAGTCTTACGTATACAACCCATTCATGAGTCTATCACTAAATAATTTCAGGCTCGATTGCCGTAATCTCTGAGAATTATTCTTTGGCTGTACAGCCTTCCTCCTGTTAGTTAGCCAGTGTAATTCCAACAGCTTTTCTAACACTTTTTACTTATTTAACTTTAAAAGCAGTGCCTGTTCCACATGTGAACTATGATGTTTTACAGGTGTATCTTTCACCACAGAGATATTCCTATACCCTGGAAAGCCCCAGCCTGCAATTCTTCTGGAATGTGGGAACCTTAAAGTATCCCTGCTCAGAACTGAACCCAGTCTTTCCCAGTACATTGGATTCCACAGCTGTTCTGAAGTGGGTTTCTTTTAGTCTGTCCTCAGAGCCACTGAATATCTCCTTAATTTTTCATTTGGAGAAGGAAATGAAGCATTATCACAGGAGTATGCCACAATGGTGTTGAAGTTTTCTCTCATTTAGGGGAATAATTATGGTGATACAGATGAAAGGAGATCTAAGAGTGCTGATAATTAGAAAAATTAAAACTACACTATCAATGGCTATAACACATTAATAAATGGCTTTGCCTATCAGTCCTAAATAAACACATGTGGGTAATTCAGAGGAAAAATACTGTAGAGCCCCCATATTGTACTGTGGCTTATTAAGAAAAGGGACAAAGAAATGCAAAGGCTGAGCTTCCTTAAGATTTTTAACCAATTTACACAGCAGTGAATGAGAAGCAGGGGTAGGAATCTGTATTCTCATATGTATATGCTGTATATTAGCTGATGTGCAGGCTGTCTTGGTATTTGTTAGCAAAGAGCAATGTTTGGTTTTTTTTCTGGCAGTCCAGTAAACTGGACTAGGGAACATGTATCAAAAGGGTAAAATTTCTTTTGGGCCTGTCTCACCTTATTCTATTTCAGACCCTGTCTTCCCACTGATGCTTTGTGTATGGATTTGATCTTTTACTTGCTTTGGTTACTTGACCATATAGAAGACAGTTCGCTTATTCTCAGCAGTTAGGGGTATGCAAACTCCTGCTTTGTTTGAAAACACAGAATTTAGGGAGAGATGCACTTTTTTTTTTAAATATCAAAGATTTTTTTTTAATAAATTTGAGCAACTCTTCTCGAGTTTCATAAAAAGTAACTAACAGTGACCATGTATCTTTGAAACTTTTCTTCCCCCTTGCACTTTTTATGATGTTCTGTGACACAAAAGCAATAACAGGAGTGAAGAATATGACAAAGTATGTAAGAGCAATACCTGCTCCCTTCTCTGAATAACAATCTATCAGTACACTGCCAAAAGGAAAACATTTGTAGTGTTAAATAGAATGTTCACAATTTCATGGGACCTATGCCTTTAGGCAAGAAAATGATCTAAAGGTATTCGCTGCAGTAGAAGGTGACCATAAAACTGTTCACTTTCAGAACTAAGAAAACACTAAATTTTGTCTCAACTTTCGTAGTAAATCTTCCGCGGTAAATTCTTGGCTTCCTTACTCATTGCTGAACAGAAATACTTAACAACAAAAAAATAATAATCAGAAATTTTTGTACCAGGTGAGAACACAGGTGCAGAAAGGAAGAATAATGAGATTTCTTCTATTTTAAAATATTTTAGAAGTGGTCAGATAGTGATGTAGACTGTATGAATCTTTGCCCATCCCTTTTATGTTGTTCTGTAATGTTTTCTTATTATAAGATTAAAATTCTGAAAGTATCATCTCATATAGCATAACATAAGTATAGAGAGACATTTTGATGTTAAAAAGTGACAACTGCTCATATGAGCATGACAGTCTCTGGCAAAATTAGAGGGTTAGTCCTAAACTGGCTGGCTCCAAGGTCTCTGCATCTGTTTGGAGATTAAGCTTGGAACATACAATGATTTAGATTAAACAATCCAGCAAATTTCCTTCCTTAGGCTATCATATGCTGGCTGAAAGACTAAATAAAAGAATACATGCTTGATGACATGCAAGGCTGGAGAGTCAAAAGTGGGTAAACTCTTCCCACTTATATATTACTTTCAGCAATTTAAATGCTGGAATCAGTTGGGAAGCAACTTGTGCTGATGGGTTATCTTCATAACTTCATAAGTAGAAGGGTTGTGCTTGCATCACGAGAAGTATGTTCAGTCTCTGGGAAATCTGGTAGATATCTTCTGCTAGCCAATTTCAGAACCAATAGCAATCTGGCCCCTGGGACCTGTCTGGAACCAGCAAGCAATAGAAAGGACCTTACTGGGAAAACGTACCCTCATCAGCGAAGACATCTTTAGCAAAACTTGAAGCATGAAATTGTATGTCTAAGGTGTAATCTTGTAAATGTATCCTGCATAACAAGTAGATACTTGTAGATTGTTTACTTAAGCAATGTGTGAAACCAGACCACAGAAATTTTTATTTGCAACTGGAAACTTAATTGAGTTGATGACTTCTAAAAGCCTTCAAACAATTGAAATATGTATTATGATATAAAAATAAAAGTGGAAATGCAGTTTACACTATGCCAGAAATGTTAGGCACTCAGCATACTGAATTTTTCAGATTCTAATGTCTTCCTGTATTTCTGAACTGCCATCACAGCACTGAATTCAGGCCTACTGAAGTAGACTGATGTGCTGATTTTATAGAACTGTGCACTCTATGGGCTGATACCTTTTGTTTTTGCAAGGGTGAACATTTTATTGAACTGCTAGTCTCAACATTTGTTATAAATGACTTTTTTATTCTTTAAACTTGAAGATTTCTTCTGAACAAATATTTTACATATAATCTTGAGGATATTTTTTTCTATAATTTTAATGAGCCCTCTGTTCTGTTTGCATTTAATAAGAAGATTTGCTGTTTCTTTAATTGCAGTTTACTCAAGCAGGAAGTCTTTCAATGAATAGTTTTGGAGAGTAGCAATATTTTCTATTGTTATTACAAATAGTATTTTCACTTTCTATAATGTTCTCCATTCAGCAACACCAAAGCACATTGTAAATGTAATTAGTAGAGGAATTTTATTAAGGCATTTTTTGGGCTGATAAACAGAAGTATAAAGAAGTAATTTCCCTGATGATACAGAAAAAGTATTTTGGGAATGTAGCAAAAACTCTTTCTTTTTTTTTTTTCCTTTTTTTTTTCTGATACAAAAAAAGTATTTTGGGAATGTAGCCCAAACTTTTTTTTTTTTTTTTTTTTTTCTCCTCCTTTGACTTGCAGGCAATATTCCATACATCTTAGAGTATGGAATAAGAAATGTATCCCTTTCTTTCCCTTCCGTCTTCATTAAACAGCTTTCATGATGAGAAACTTATAGCCATTGAGAGGTATTATCAAAAGCAATTGGAATCATTGCTCTTTAAAAAAAAAAAAAAGCACTATTTCAAATGTTTTAGTTTACTTCCTTTATTACTCTTTTTCTTTTTGTTTTGACCAAAAATTGACCAATTTTATTGTAAAAGTAGTGGAAAAGTAACTTTATTAAAAAAAAAAAGTATGTTTCCTTGCCCATAGTTTATCTTTAATATAGCGAGTTGTCAATATTCTTAGTTGTATGCAGAAGACGTACTGAAGCAAGGAGATATTTTCAAGACTTCTCCTGCATTGAAATAAATCCTCCTTACCATTTAGTTCAAAGAAAAGTAAAACCAAATTAAAGGGCAAAGAAAACCCAAGCCCCAATACCCATTAGCAAATGATACAAAGATTAATGGCTACCTTTTTAAAGGCTGAAAATAAACTAAAGTTTATTGTGTAAGGTTTTTCATGTACTTCAGAGGAATGTGTAGTTCTGTTGACTCATTCTCGACTGCTGAAATGCTTCTAACTGATACTAACACGTCTTAATATCTTGATGCCGTCAACACACATCGTTCTTTTGTTCTTTTATGCCACCTTCTCATCATTTCTTCTGATGCTTTTGCATTCTTACCATCCAATTCACACTTCCTTTATACCAGTCTTGATATTTTCTTTGCAAACCTCCTCAATTTGATACTGGAAGAAAGGTCTTACAGGAACAAAGAAAGTGCAAACTGTCATCTGTGGCTCCTATTGCAAAGCACATGTCTTCAGACTACTTTTATTTACATATGTGTAGAGCTATTTGAACATTTAAAATGATCTCTTATAACAAAACCTTATCAAAGCATAGCATGATTAATGTGGCTTTCCCTGGGGTGCAATGGAGAAGAGAAGAAAGCACACAGTTGTGTAATAAGTATTATGCTAGTGAAAGGAGTCTAAGAGGCTATAAAGAGCAGTATGGACCAAAGCAACTTAATTCAAACACAGTATGATCTATAACTGCAAATGTATTATGTATCCCAAGAGAGCTAGATCTTCTCTTTAATATAACAGTAAAATTGTATTGTATAGATTTCCAACATTACAAAAGCAAGGCCAGACTTTACTAATTTAGAGCTGAAATTCTATGTTTTAGAGTTCAGATAATGGTAACATAACAAAGAAAAATGTGAAAATATTAACACATAGTGACAGTGCTTGCTATTCTGCCTTTGACTATACTTAGATGAAATGTTTGGTTTTGTTTTGTTTTTTTCTATAAATAAAAAACCCAACAGAATGTATCACACTGATATAGTACACAAGTAGGTATCTTCTTTGCTAGGGAAGTCACTGAACAAAATAGGCACCTAGACTGGTATTTTTGCAAGGGATTCCTTGTAAACCTTTCCTAACGATTGTCCTCCTTTTCTGTTGGCAGTGGTGATTTGTCTGTTGTCTCAAATGTCAGTTAGCCTAAGATAAAGGGAGGACATGAGTGGCAGGTATGTAATCATCTTTTTATCTCTCCTTCAATATTTCAGGAGTTTTACTTTAAATGTGGAGCACACCCAACCACTGACAGTGAAACATCTGTGGCTTTGAACCTCATTACAACAAACAGTCGCTGTATCACGTGTATAACATGCACAGATATTAGGTAAGTACAACAAAAAGTGTCAAGAGATACACAGCCTCAGTGCTTCAGAGTACTTACTGCTTTCAAAGAGCTTTTTTCTCTTCTGCTGGTTTTCCTTTTTGAACATTTTTCCCCCCCCTGGTATTATGATGGAAAATGGGCCACATTTTTGGGTGTATTTTGCTGGTATGATTACAGTTGATGTTTTTGTACCTTAGTTGAGTTGCAGGTGGAAATCTGTCTGCTTAAGTCCTAAGTACAACCTCAGGGGCTCAAGATAGTGGCATAAGTGTGTAGGTCTTTACTGCTACTATGTATTTAAGAGACAGTGAATGATAGCATGACTTTGTGGGTGACAAACTGTTCCTGCAGAAAGGAATTTTTTGGTGTTTGTTTTATAAATCAAAGCAAAATTTCTTATGGTGCATCTGTTCTCATGTTCTTGTTTATTGCAGTTTTAAGGACTGTAATCCATTTTACCGTATGGCATTTGGGCATTCAAGAGCATTGTTACTTGCAAATGCATGGATTAAAAACCAATTGCCTGACACAGACAGCTACCACTGTTGTGAAGAATTGCCTGAAACATATTTATCTACTAACTACAAGATGTTTTGAGGTGGAACCTCAAAACTAATAATGCTATTTTATACACTCTTACTTATTGCTGTTGATTGGTCTGCATTTTGCAACAGAAGAAGGAATTTAGAAAAATCTTATAAGATAGCAGCAAGTGTGAAAGAAACTGTTAGGAGATATCTTTTTGGGGAAGAAAAGCTCATTCCTGGAAGAAAAATTCCTGTTGGAAAAAACTTGTGTGCTACTGTGTTGATAGCAGCTGATTGGTTGCTGACAGTATTTCCTGAAGAAAATAGGTTTTAGTTAGAAATTAAAAGATAATTGTGCACTGAAGAGTGTGGTGTTCATCACTTCCCATATACACAGCACTTAGTGTTGCCTTGTGTCTCCTTCAGAGACTACCTTGCAGGCACTGCATGCTGAATTATTTAGATAGCTTGTCCCTAATGGTTAGGTATGCAACAGTATTAACCTCTATGTAATTAAGGATAATAGGAAATTTTCATTCTGAGCCCAACTTTCTCCTTTTTCCAAGAACAAGAGGGGAGAATATCAGCCATAAATATGCTTGCTTAGGCTTGAGAACTGGTTATAATTATTTCAATCAAATTTGAAATGGATATGTTGACATTTTCCTGAATTGGTATATACTGTACAGACCTATTCACCCATATTCATGAAGTTGTAATTTTTTCCTCTGATTTGTGGCAAAATCCCAAAGGAAAGAAAGAGGTAAGACTTAATTTCTGTATTTGCTTAGCTGAGCTGTTACCAGGTCTAGCTTTTGGCTTCCTAAACTTTACTAGTAAAGTTTAGTGGCACTTTTATTGAGATGTCACAAAAGCATATCAATTCTCATTAATTTAAATTAAGGCATCAAATAACTATGGAAGACGTAAGTTTCAGTAGACTTTCAGCTCAGCACACAATCTGGGAATATTTATTTATGAATAAGCTTATTGGATTTATACACTGAACAGGGAAGGAAGACATCTTCCTGTTGGCCTCATGCTGTTCAGATTTTTTTTTAGCTTACAGGACCCCTTCTGAGATGCTGTAAGGTAATCTTGAAGTATTTTGTTTCTAAAAGTTTGTAGGAGTTCTGACCAGGTACCGTAATTAATAGGGTAACATTTGGGTGCCTGACTATCTGACAAGGCACTAGTAGCTCCTGGTTATCTGTCCATGATGGGGACAACAGATTATTTGAAGTCACTTGTACACATACTAAGTCTTTTAGTCTTCTCTTGATTTTGTGTAGCGGATTCAGTTGTTCACAAATAGGTTTGTCTTCTGTTATGGGGCATAGAGATATTTTTTTAGATAATGAAAGTTCAGTTTAGTTTTCTGAATGGCTGTCAGATTTTTATTTTGTCACAGCAAGATCTCTGAAGCCCAAAAAGTCAGGGGAATACTCTTCTGACCAATATGTCTTGTAGGCCATGAAATTCATTGTTTGGTAGGAGGCAGTGAAATCAGTTATCCCAACAGTGAGCAGGAGAGTACTCCAGCAGCTTTCTTGCAGTTTTCAAGGTTGTAAATGCACTAATACATTTATGTAGCCAGAATCTGACTTCTCATACTTTGTAGAGCTAAAAGTGTAAGTTTCCTCTCTCGCCCCTCAAGTGATGCAGTGAAATGATGAAGAGGATGTTTTCTCTTCTGGCTTATTGTGTACTTCGTAAGATTTTGAGAGTGATCTCTGTTCTCCTGTCCACCTCCTAATCTCCTCCCACCCATGAGCAGGTCTTTTGTACTGGCCTGTGGAACTGCACAACACGACAT
>NW_010301700.1:250268-251126 GCF_000700745.2 Antrostomus carolinensis
TCTCTCTCATTGTTAATTAACATTGAAAGTATTGTACCCTGACGTCGCCGCAGTGCAAGTAGCACCGTTCCTTACATGAAAACGTGTACCAAAGAGAATTGGGAAATACTAGCTATTGGTCAAAAGAGAGAAGTTGCAAGGGATGCTTGAACTCTCTACTGATTCGCGTGGTGTGTCTTCTGGAAAGAGCTGATTTTGGCAGCATGGTCTGTGGTCTATTTACAGAACTGGCCTCTAAGTACAGGTTAAAGGCCAGATATCTGTGAAATTGGTACTTCAGCATTTTGCAGCAAGAGTGCAGACTAAACTACTTAGAAGTGGCTAGTTCTCCTGTCCCTTCTAACAATAAACTGGGCAAGAGGAATGATTTGGCTTACTGCAATGCAGAGCCTTAGTGTGTGCTCTGTCCTGGTAAATGAAAAAGGGCCAACAACTGGTCGCTGATCCCAAGCCAAATGGCAAGGACTGACTGAGATCCTACACAGTTCTCTGATAGGTAGCCTGACTCTTTGTCACAGCCAGCCTGGGATAATCTTGAAGCTGAAACTCAAAGACTCATTGCTGAAACTAAATCTGCAATGAAAGTATACCTCTTATCCTAACAGTAAGATGGTGTGGAAAAGGATTATTCACGTCCTAGTATTCCCTGTGTAGGGCTCAGGAAGCATCAAAAGAGGTCAACAAACACTGTGAAGTACAAAGATGGGGTATAATTGCTGAACTAATAATTGAGCTTTGTGGGATAAACAGTGCCTATCTTCAGGACCTGTGCCCACTGGGTTGTCGAAAACACAGCGGCAGGAAAAGTTGTCTATTCCTGACAACTTACTGTGTTGTTGTTATGCTCTCCTGTCTATT
>NW_010301700.1:251140-262757 GCF_000700745.2 Antrostomus carolinensis
AAAAAAAAAAGGAAAAAAACTTGCCTCAAACCCCATTCTCTAGGCAACAAGGAAACATTAGAGAAACTACAATGGAAGAAAATTGTTCTGTCTGATCATGTCAAAATATTGATACATATTTACATAGCACTAAAGTTTTGAGAATGCATCCCTACATTAAATGCTGATTATCTTTCAGAAGTTGGATTTTTAAAGCCTTAAAATTCTATTATGCAGTTTTGTGTAATATTAAACATTTGTAGGTAGTACCAAGGAGACCTTACTATACTTCATTTTTCTATGACCAATGTTGTCTCTAATTAAAATATAATATTACATATATTTTTGTGTGAATGAAATAATTTTCAAATTAAAGCTGTGAAAGAAATTATTTTAGTTTCTATTTCTAATTTTCTTTTTTTCCAGTTGCAAGGATGGTCAAAGGTAAGACCATTTTGCAAAAAGCTAGAGATCAGACAATAAAATCAGTTATCAGTCATTGTAAATTCTTGGGCTACTTATGAAATGTATGCATCATTTTTTGAGTTTCTTATTCTTTTCTCCAACCTAGTGTTCTTGAAATATGTATATATAACTCAAAGAAATTACACAAATACCCACAACCTTTTCACTTTAGTTAAACATTTAGGTGACTATATGTATTTCTGCTGACAATTACTTTTTAATACTCCTATACAGTTGAAAAGTAGAAACTAGGCCACTCTGCAGTTTGTAGTATTTTGTGAAACCTACTTTAATCATTCTATAGCATTCAGGTGGAAAGGAAGAATAACTGCATTTGATACATTAACTTTTACTTTATATTAGCTTCATTACAGTAAAAAAAGTGTCTGTTCCTCAAAATATATTTTTCTTCCTTTTTGCTAAAAAATGTAAACAGGAAAAGATGACAACCAGGTACTATTTATGTATTTCTTAAATGTTATTGTTTGCAGCAAGATATACCATTTCTCTAGTTGGTTTTGTCCATTTTTCATGGACAGTTAGTCCACCACAGGCAAAACAGTTATCTCCAAGAGTCTCAGTACGGCATATATATGGTTTTAGCAAGGTTTGCAGAGCTCATAAAAATAATTTTCAAAGCAATAGTGTACTCTATGGTATATAGAAAAAATACAAAGTGGAAGTAATGTTTAAGCCTAATGCCAATTTTTATTCTCAAGTTTACATTACGCACACTTCTGTTTGCCTTGGGTTTATATTTGATATGAATATTTTCATGCAGCTCTGACCAACAGAGTAAAATACTTCAGAGCCAAATACCCTTGTAGGGTTATACAAAATCCATAGGCAGTATTCCATGTAGTATAATGCCTTCCAATGTATTCTGCTTATCTACAGCAGAGTTAGTGCGAATTGGCAGCTTTTATGCATTTATTTTTTTTCTGTAGCGTTCAAGGTGATGGGTTGTTATTTTATGTCTTTGAAGAAGCTCTTAATAGGTTGAGCAAATGGCTGAAAGTTGAAACAAATACTAAAACTGTGCAATCCTCAAGGGGAGATCTGCTTTTGTCAACTGTTTCCAGTAGAAATAACATCAAAAGGGGTTAGGAGTACCCCAGGGTGCTCATAAATCAGGCTCAGGAATAACAGCAGTGTTAAGCAGTGTAAAAATAAAATGTGCAGAACAGAAGTTCCTCACGTCATCTCTCACAAACTATGTAGGGTACAATTCCTAAAGGCACCATTATTTTTAGCTTTCAACAGATACAGATAAGTGTAAGATATATGTATAGGGCTTGCTGTCACTTAATAGGTAGGAAGAATTCTCCAGAAGGAGAATTATTTGCTGTTGTGTTATCAGATGTTTTAATCAAATCCCTATTTCATAATCTTGGACAAAAGTGTTTTGTTTTCTTTAGACAACAGAATCTTATAATATGTTTTTCTGCTATTTGGACTTCCTAATACTAGAGTTGAAGTTAAGCTTCATTTTGTTAGTGGTGAGAGTTAGAAGCGCATGCGCAAGATGTTCTTCAAGGGTAACTGCAATGTATGGTCTTTGTCATAATTCCTGTCAGCCAAATCAATTCAGACTGTGATCGCATGAGATTCCATGGGCAGGAGAGTATTGAAGAAGGTCAGTATTTGGAGGGAAAAACTCAAAGGGAAAGTACTATAGGAAGTACTGTTAGAAATTCAATAGACAGCTCTCTTCAGTCAATAAAGAATTAATGACTCTGCATATCATTAGAGATAACTGTGTGTTAATCTGGTTCTACTTTGAGCCTCCTAAACTTCTCTTAATCAGCCATCTTTTTAAAAAAAAAAAAAAAAAAGTCTATTTTAAAAATGTTTCCCTCCAGCAACAGTTTGTGCCATCCCCCTATTGCTCCTACTCATATCCATTGCTGTAGGGTCAAGATTGAGAATAATGACCTTCATTTTTTATGGGGTAGTATTTCCAAATTGGTAAGGTATGGAAGAATTTGCTTCTCAGTAAACATATATGTGAATGATTTTCAGTTGTGGATTTTACCTGCCAAGAGGAGACCAATTCTTCCAGGTTATTAGGGGATTAGGATTTTTGTAATGTAAAATTTTGAGTTCTGATCTTTATGACAAGATTGTTAGTATAGAAGGTGTGCCAAGTTCCTTATTGACTACTACATGCTGCCCCATATCGTGCATTAATGTATATAAGGTAGCAGGTCTGCCATAGTATTCAAAAACCTTTAAAATACAAATAATTCCAGAATCTCTAGTTTCATTATTTGAATCAAATGTTACAGCCGAAGGGTCGGTTTGCAAAATGCAGCTTTTAGTGTTCTATAATAAGGATCTAGATAAGGATCCATATCTGAACATGTAAATATTTTTAAAGTGAAGAAGCTGTCCTACAAATTTGATTCAGGTCAATTTTTTCTGTTATTTGAATAGTTTTACCAGGCAACTTGTGTTTCTTTCCAAGATCAAAATACAGACTGTGTCCATTAAAAGACATTGCCCATGTGATGTTTTTTCAGAAGATTAAACAGCACCTTATTCTAGACTTATAATTGCTATTTCTCTTCATGGTATAGGATCCTAAAATTACCCCTCGGACCAGTATAATCCAAACAAGTTATTCCATATTTAGTTCATTTTTTAAAGTACGTTATCCCTCTCTGACCTGTGTTTATTATGTGATCTCTGCCTGTTACATTCTGTTGTCTTTATCTACCTTGAGCAGTTCAAAGAGGAGTGGGAAAAGATTAAGTTGAAAATTAAATCTACTTTGTCTAAGTACTATGACCATCAGGGACAATGTCTACTGCTTTCTTTTCTAATGCTCCTGAAATTAATTGGATTTCTTAAGAATCATTTATTTAAAGTAAGAAATTAATCAAATATCAAACTAAGAACTGTTGCTAATTGGTTTAGAGCTTTTTTCTTTTCCCCAATAATGAATCCTATAGAAAACTGATTTTTACAGCTGTAATATTTGAGTTCTAATGCAAGCAAAACTGAGCAGAGAAAACATTTTGTCGGCACTTTTGTTGGTATTTTGAAATATGAAGAAAATCTAATAATTTCTTTAGTGGTTCACACTCTGGGTTTTAGACTTGTACCATGGGCTTCTGGAAGATTTGCCTTGTGCATGAAATTCAGTTGCCTTAACGTTTCCATTGAATTATATATAATATACCCCTAGTATACAGCAACCCCCTATGGCAATGACAGGACGGCATTGCAATTCCTATTGTTTTTACCTCTGAATCTATTAAGGTAGATCTGCAACTGGATCTCAGTGAGACAGCTTCCAGCTTCTACAGATTTGTGAAGGAAAAAAAAATAGTTTGGCGAAGCCATTGTACTGTCATGTTGTGTATGTCCTTTGCTGGCAGGGGACAAGTGAAGGATATTTTATGCAACCTCACTTGTCTTCTTTGCTAAACATTAAGTATGAACATATTTTCTCTCTGTCTGAGAGAACAAAACCTGCCTACTTTCCCTTTATGGTGCAGAAGTTTTTTCTCCCTTGATCCTTTGTTGGCTTGGTGTATGTGTCAGTGTACAGTTGACAGGAAGGACAAATGGAAGGGAATGTCTTGAGTACCTGCTGATTCTTTTATGCTTTTGGACCCTTCACTACAAGACATTGAGGTGCTGGAGTGTGTCCAAAGAAGGAGAAACAAAGCTGGTGAAGGATCTAGAGCACAAGTCTTATGAGGAGCAGATGAGGGAACTGGGGTTGTTTATCCTGGAGGAAAGGAGGCTAAGGGGAAACCTTAAAACCTTATCACTCCCTACAGCTACCTGAAAGGAGGGTGTAGTGTGGTGAGCGTTGGTCTCTTCTCCCAAGCAACAAGTGACAGGACAAGAGGAAATGGCCTCAAGTTGTGCCAAGGGAGGTTTAGGTTGGATATTAGGAAAAATTTATTCACCAAAAAGGTTGTGAAGCATTGGAACAGTTTGCCCAGGGAAGTGGTTGAGTCACCTTCCCTGGAGGTATTTAAAAGGCATGTAGATGTGGTGCTTAAGGACATGGTTTAGTGGTGGACTTGGCAGTGTTAGGTTTACAGTTGGACTTGATGATCTTAAAGATCTTTTCCAACTGAAACGATTCTATATTTGTGAATATAAATATATATGACTGGTGGTATGCTTACATGATTTTGAAACAACCACTCCTAAGAATTTTTAAGGTAATTACAAATCAATTTTACATCTAATTTTAATTTATTTCAATAATGTGCATCTCCAGCTTCATATGCAATGCAATACATATCAGCAATTACATTTTTCATTTGAAGTTTGACCTGAATCTTGCAGATTGCAGAATGTTATCTGTAGAATCTATATTAGTTGTTGTATCTTGTCTGCCATTTGTATTTATGGCATGATTAATAGTGAGCTGTTTTTGCAGATTTCTTCGCTTATGTGTTTGAATGCATGATGCAAGACACAGGCTTAATAGTTTTAATGTGTTTGCATTAATTAGGAGTTTTAAAACTGAAATGTGTCAGGTATCCAAGTACACTATGTGCAAAATTTGATGGACCTCACTTCCAGAATATTTTGAGGAAGCCTGAGAGTATGACTTCTTGCATATGAGCAATCAGTGGAAAATGTTAGTTAATTAATATATTTTTTGTGGAAGTGATGTAAGTTCAAATTAAAAAGTTAGAATTGATTTGCAGTTAAGAAAAACAGAGTGTGAAATGTTGTTCAAAGAGAGATTTTTTTTGAAACTTGCAAGCCCACAGTATACGTTTTCTGTCACAGATGTTTACACGTTCAGGTGTTTGACTTTGTTTTCTTTTTAAAATTAATTTCTTAATACAGAAGACAAAGAATTTTCATCTCTGGTTGGTTTTTCTCCAGGCAAGGTTAGTAATAGCTGAGTATTATCCTCATCTGATAGCAGTATAGTGACCCGTGAAAAATGTTATTGGAGGTAACAGTCTAGTTGTCGTTGGACAGATATTCATATTTCAAAAACTCACCATCACAGGTGATACTAATTAACAAGCCTAATAAACTCAGCAGAGACTTGAGGTCTGAAGGAACAAATTGCAGACAGTTGTTGCTTCCAGTTCTCAACTGAAGTATTATCCACGTTTTGTGGAGGAACTTCAGCTGTTGCTGCCTGCTAAGCAGCTGGCTATTTGGCTAATCTTGCACTTCAGTAAGCTGAGACCTACTGGACCATCGCCTTTTACTGTGTCTGACTTTCTTTTATAATATTTTAAAATGAGGCAACAATAAGTAATTGAATATGAATATGTGACAGCTGAAGAAAACTTTACAAAATCAAGTGCAACGATGAGAAGTCTACCCTTTTTAAAAAAGTCACTACTTTAATGTTTTTAATGAATAGACATTTAGTAACTGACATTCAGTGTGTCATTAATGAATCACTGATGGAAGATGGGAGACAGATAAATGTTCTTTGGAAAGGAAGTATACAGAAATAGTGTCTTTTTGTGTGAAAATTGTTTTCAAATATAGTTCAGGAAAGCATTATATTTTAGTTGTTTTATATATACAAAAATTTATATGAATTGATAGCATATAAGAAAAAACTAACATGTCTTTTAAACTTGTATGTATTCATTTATTTCTCTTACAAGCTGATTTTTTGAAGAATGTTGCTTTGCTTCCCATTTTACTCACAGTTAGGTATTGTTCCTACTGTATTGGGGCAGATTTGAAATCTAACACATCGCTAGGAGACAGTCCACGACATCAAATGAGAAGTGCAGTTACTGCTATAGCTTTCCAAATTTCATAGCCATGACCTCTTCTCAGCCACTTTCCAGCTACTTGGAGGTAGAACTACTCTGTCCTGATTAATTCAACATCGTCTGAAGAAGTAAAGGCAGAAAATTGCATTAATTTTCTGCTTAACTGAAATAACTTATCAGAGGAAGGATGGAGTCATGGAAGGGAATGTCTTGACTCTGCTGATTTTTACACTTTTTCATATGTTTGTACATATAGGTATATATGACTTTTGAACCCTTTAAGTTTTGAAACAGGCACTGCTATAAATATTTGAAAAAAATTGAAACTGAATTTTATTTCTGTTATGAAACAATTTCTGTAACGTGTATTTCTAACTTCATATGAGAGACAGTACATCTCCTCAGTTTTATTTTCCCAATTTCAGTTTTATCCCACTCTCCTTTTTGTTTTATTTTTTATTTTCAGTATTCTAGAGAGAAAGAATATATGTAGAACAGAAATTATTTTAGTTGCTACTATTGACTATTTGAGTTTAGTTTTGAGAAATTTTTTTTGTCCATTATCATCAATTGTTGATTAGGAAAGAAGTGCATTCCACTAGGACAAAAGAAACTGAGATGATACAGACAACTCTAGTGAAATGAAAAAGATGTAGAGAGTGTAGGCTGTTATTGAAGCAGAAGTCAAATAAAAATAAGTAAATTTCATAAACACACCTATAAAGGGTATTGAAAAATTATGAACACTAAGACCAATAAAGCCTAATTTTTGGAAGATGACTTTATAAGACAATTGTTTAACATAGAAGAAACAGAGCTATTAAATCTACTTATGACAGGCAGTCATAAGGAGTTAGTAATTTGTTAACATTTGCATTGCTAATTGAATAAACCTCTTAGGCTACTGTATCTTGGATAAAATCTACAAGAATTAATGTAACCATAGCTTTAGATATACAGAAAAATAAGTATTCTGTATATCTCCATAAAGCGGTATTAAAAAAAAAATATCCTCTGTAGAGAAAAAAGTAACATGAACACTTACTTTCCATTATGGTTCATTTTTTATAGGTTATTTTTGAATCCTAAAGTCATAGGAAGTTCACTGACATCTGATATAGCAGTCTTGTCAAACTCGTATTATTATAATATAACAGAAATTGAAAAGGGGAAAAAGTGGTGGTGGAAGATGTGGCTGGCATTTACAACACAGAGAAACAAGAGTGAAAATATTAGAGAGAAAGAAGCAGCCCAACAGCAAAAACCTAAATATGCACATGGCAGAATTATTTTAATTTGCAGAAAGTTAGCAAAAGTTGGAAATAGCTGTATCAGGCAAAAGTAGCATGATGTAATTTCTGAAATCAAACACATGAAGGACTATTCATAAGACGGAGAATCTGTCATAGTATGTAGGGAACTTTATTAAATGTTCCTTGATACTTTATAGATTCGCTTAATGATCTAATATGGAAAAGTAACTGTTGTCCTGGGTAATGTCTTTAATAACCATTCAGTTCCTCAGTATTATTCCTCCTCAGAGATTATTATCAGATTTCATAAGTGCCTAATTCAAATAAACATTTTAGGGAAATAACAAAGTGCATGAAATTTGAGGGCAAGTGTATGCATACTGCTTTCAATAGGTGTGTGGGACAATGTACTAATGCCAAATTCTAGAATCATATATTTAAATTGTATCAATTTCAGGGTCACACGGGTATAAAATTTCATCTTGGAAAACAGGGAGGGATTGAGAAATATATTCAAGAAATGTGTTTGTTTATAACTGTATAATAAATGGGCACAATTATTGTTTTATTTCTCTGTAAACCATAGTGTAGAACAAACTAGCATAGCACTGTACTGAGCTGACATCAGCATAACGAAAATAGTTCACACATATTCTATTGACACTTCTAAACAACTGAGAGTGCAAAGCTCTCTTAGTGCATTACAGTCTTGTAACCTTTCAAAAGCAATTTATGAAAATTAATTGAATTTGTTAGCTAGAAATACCCCCTTTTTTTTTTTTCTTAGCAGCTCATGATCATGCATAGCTGTTTCCTCCTCTCCATAATTTTTTGAATGTTGTTAAAGGTTGATTCTAAAGACAAGACAATTTCTGAAGCCAGTCTCATGGAGTCTAGTCTTAATTTTCTTCTGTAGGAGAAACCCATAGGTTCCTAATTTCCTTAGATCTTCTTCAGAGAAATTTCCTCTTTCTCTGAAGGAATGTATTTGCATAGAATTTTATTTAATAAACTTAAATACCTATTTACCTTAAAATTTTGTAACACTTATATTTAATAACAGTATCGTTATTGTATAATGAAAACTGGTAGTAAACATTTTAGTGTAAATTGTGGTGTGACAGACTAAGTTCATTATCAACTAAGATATCAACACAACTACATTTTCCTTAGAAAGGAAAGTTCCAGGGCAAGGTCAGGCAGGGACAATGAAAATTAATTCAGTCCCCTGGTGGAACTTGAAACATAGACAGAGTCAAGTTAAAGTTGTTTATAAATAACTGTTTGGAACGTGGTGCAAAAAGATGCTGATTTGAAATGTGATTTGAAAATGACAAGGAATAAATCATAGAGGTTTTCTTGTTAAGTTCAGGCAATGTCTGTGATACATTAAAGTTGCTGCCTGAAGACATTTGAAGACTGATGAAAATGGAGACCATTAAGGGAATGATCATTTTTACGGTGCGAGTTTGTAAACAGTAGTGATACTTGCGCTAGCAAGTCAATGTAAGAATACTAAAAAAATCAGAAATAGCACCAATTAAAAATGTTTATATATTGGTACAAATCGCTATGCCAAGTCTTTTATTTTCACTTGAGATGTTTATTTTAGTTTATTTTAAAGTAAACCCTTATCATTGTATGCTGAAATGCAGTAAGTAGGATGAAAACAAGTGCAGTTGTCTATCAAAAGGTTTTTGTTTTTTTTTATATACCAGTTTTTGTCCAATTACACCGATACAACTTTTTCTTGCAGAGAAGACCAATCTCACAGCTGATCGCTGGAGATCAACTGTGACTGTGGTTGGAAATCCTAATGGAAGAGTTCAGTATTAGTAAATAGTGATTACAATAGTATAGGAAGCATTCATTGCTATAGAGAGCAACAAGAGAAAAATGATGCCTACTCCGCTGAATACATGAGTTAGCATAAATGCTGCTGCTTTGTGCAAAGATTTCAGAGCCTCCTCAGTTTTTCTACAGCTATAAACCTTAAAAAAACCCTTCTCTGAGTCAGTTTCAGTTCTGTGTCACTTTAAGTGTATTTACTCCTCCTACATGTTTATTAAGCAAAATGGAGCTTTGGTTATTTTTTTTAATATATTTTTATATATAATATGTATACGTATATATGTGTATATATACATTTTATGTACTTGTTTCTTGCTTTCTTCTCTATAAGTGATCTTAAGTTATTTGAACTTGTCCTGATTTTTGACTGGGGCAGAGCTAGGTTCCTTCTTAGCTAGAATAGTGCTGTATTTTGATTTCAGTATAGGATTTGTTTGAGAAAAACACTGATAACATATTAATGTTTTCATTTGTTGCTGGAAGTTGAAGGATGTTTAACGTCCCCATGTTATGCTAGTCTGCAGGTGCAAAGGAGTAGTGGGGGAATATTAAAATTAGTAAACTGGAATCAGCATTTGGATATGCCAATGGGATATTCCATATCATATAACGTCATGCTCAGTATGTTAGTGAGGGTCTCTCAATCAGGCTATCGCTTTTTGGGATTGCAGTTTTGGTTTCAGGTTGTTGCTCCTGTGGGATCATTATCCAGGAACGGGCTGGGCTTGGTTGGCATGTGGAAAGCAACTGCTCTCTGCATCACTCATTTCTATATTTTATTATTAATATTATTATAACTATTATTGTCATTATTATTTAAAATTTTATTCTATTTCAATTATTAAATTGTTCTTATCTCAACCTGTGAGTCTCCTTACCCTTATCCCTCCAATTCTCTCTCCTGTTCCCAGGTGAGGGGGAGAGGGAGTTAGCGGCTGTATTTGTCTGCTAGCCAAGTTAAAACACCACAGAAATGTGTTACATTTTTAAATGTTTTTCCTCCCCAGTAATTACACTATTCTCACTTCACTTTGCACGGGAGACAAATCTGCCCATGTTTCTGGTACAAGTAGGAACCCAAGACAGTGCTCTTCTGGCAGGCAAATGCCATTTGCATTTTTCAAATTGCAAATTTTGTTCTTCTTTCTTCTTGATTTGTTCACAGCAATAAAAAGAACAGTCAAACCACTTCCCATAAGGTATGTTCTCTGTGATCACTAAAGCCATTATCGTACAAACAGCTGCCAAGAAACCCAAGACCAGCCTCTTGAGATACACTGGACAGCAAAGCTGGCTGCACCCAGCAGACAATGCTAATGTCAATCTTGAACTATACTTGTGAGCAAGACTATGCCTTTGCTCCCTGCAGAGCCTCCAAACTGGCTCTCTGGTGTTGGATTTTCTGACAAAAGAAGTTATATTTATTCACTTTTGGTATAGATGTCTCGAAAGGAATCGGACCATGTCCTGATCAGGAAGCATGTGGTGAGATGAAGCTGCAATATGCTTCAGTCTGGTTACGTGAAGATAAAACAGCTTCGGAAAGTCATTTATTCAGTTCAATGCATTTGTAATGTACTCTTGTGTTTAAAGTAAAGTACCAAAGTAAGGAGAGAGAAAAAGCGTTTTAAAGACTTCCGTCATTGAGTTTTCAAGAAATAGCTATTTTTAAGTTTTGTACTTCAAATATATCCCTCATTTCAGCCAAAAGAGTTGTTATAGTTTTGTGGGGCCATATTTTTGTGTGTGTATCTGCTAAAGTAATCGTGTTTAAAAAGGCTAATTTTAAAAAATAAAAATCCTGCAGTAGGTATTAAATCAAACCAATTTCTCTTAAAACCTTTTATTTCTTCATCTTTCAAAGGTAAGTATAATCATCCCTAGGAGCAGAGGAACTTTCAAGTAATTATTCTGACTCTAAGTATTCATGGACTCTATGCCTAGTGAAGAAGGGCCATGATAATCCAGGTGGATAAACTGGTCACTGCCAGATGCTACAGATGTGAATAGCAAGGTTGTTAAGATGCTTCTCAGGAAGAACTGATTAAGTTCTTATGCCTTGGTCATTCTGGTGGTTACCATTTTGCATCAGAACCATTAATCTTTTTTTTTTTGAGTCTGCTGCAACCTTTGAACTCTTTCTCCCCTAAGTCACCTTCCAGTGGAGATTCCATTATCATTGTTAGGAATTACAGATTGGGAAGGTATTAACAGCCATTTAAAGCTCCTTCCCATCAGTAAGATTTTCTCATTTGAATCACTCTTGGGAGATGACTGATCCTCAAGCAATGTCAAACTAGAGTAATGCTCTCCCCTTATCATAGAATCATAGAATGGTTTGGG
>NW_010301701.1:0-18854 GCF_000700745.2 Antrostomus carolinensis
CCCTCTCTGGGCTGCCTGTCCCAGGGCTCCAACACCCTCATAGGAAAGAAGTTTTTCCTCATCTTCAGCTGGAATTTCCCATGTTCCAGTTTGTGCCCGTTGCCCCTTGTCCTCCACTGAGCAGTCTGGCTCCATCCTCCTGATACCCGCCCTTTAGATGTTGATAAACATTGATAAGGTCCCTTTAGATATTAGTATTGATAAGGTCCTGCTCTTCTCCAGGGTGAACAGCCCCAGCTCTCTCAGTCTTTCCTCATAAGATGCTCCAGCCCCTTAATCATCTTTGTAGCCTCTGCTGGAAGGCGGATTAACCTCACCCTGACCAGTCCCCTGTGACTAACCCATGTCCCTCAGCACTGTGTCTACATGACTCTTCAATCCCTCCAGGGATGGGGACTCCACCACTGCCCTGGGCAACCTGTTCCTGGGAGGAGGGTGTTTGGCTGTATTTGGGAGATCAAACTGATGTAGAGAACGCAGAGGAGAGGGATGGGAAACCCTGCGGTGTGGTGGGGGGTGTTGCTCAGCCTGGTGGGGAAGGGGAGGAGGATTTAGGATGAGGGAGACAACAGGAGGGACCATGAATCCTGGAGGAGCTGGGCTGTGAGTGCCTGGAGTTGTGAGGGGGCAGGGGAGGCCGTGGTGGGTGGAGGTGTTGAGTTTGCTCGTGGGCTGCAGGCTCTAAGAAAAGGGGAGATCTGGAGGTGACACAAATGTGGAGCCAGGAGGGGAATAGAGAGGGGGGGTGTGTCTTTTCTCCCAGGTAACAAATGATAAAACAAGAGGAAATGGCCTCAAGTTGCACCAGGAAAGGTTCAGGTTGGATGTGAGGAAGAATTTCTTTGCTGAAAGGGTTCTGAGGCATTGGAAGGGGTTGCCCAGGGCAGTGGTGGAGTCCCCATCCCTGGAGGGATTTAAAAGCCAGGTAGATGAGGTGCTCAGAGATCTGGTTTAGCAGTGGACAGGTACAGTTGGACTCAATCTCAAAGGTCTTTTCCAACCAAAGGATTCTCTGATTCTAAAAAGAGTGGTCAGAGGAGAGGGAGAAGCTGGTGGACAACGACTGAGAGCTCTGTGGGCACCCCAGGGCCGGGAGAGTGAGGAGGCAGCTCCCTGTGTGTGGGTGTGAACCAAATACAGGCAGCTGAGTCTGCTGCAGGGGCTTGTCTGTAAGAAATGATGCCGTTAGAAATATCTCCTTGGAGTCTGTTTTGAGTCATTTCAGTGAGTTTTATTTCTTAGCCACTGAAGTGGCTCTGTCCTCTGCTCTGGGTGTTGTCAGTGTGCCTGCTTGAGCTGGGCTGTTTGTATTGTGGGGAGAAACAATTTGAGATCAGGATTAAAATCCTGCAGATGGTGAGAGACGTTGTTCTGCAGGAATTCCAGGTTGCTGCTGTTGATCAGCTGCTGTTGATGTCGTGAGTGGATGGCAGAGATGTCAGAAACAGGGCAGGATTTGTCTTCCCTGAGGTGTTTTCTGGCAAAACTTTCTTTCCCCGTGGAAAATAATGTTGTGTGGGGATGTGAGTGGACTTCCAGCTCTGCCAGAGTGGTTTTAGGGGTTGTGACTCCACTTCCAGCTCTGCCAGAGTGGTTTTAGGGGTTGTGACTCCACTTCCAGCTCTGCCAGAGTGGTTTTAGGGGATGTGACTGGACTTGCAGCTCTGTCAGGGTGGTTTTAGCTGTGGGTGTGAGTCCACATCCCTTGAGCTGATATAAAATCATCAGCCTGGCTGCTCTGTGAGAAATGGGATCGTTTTCTCTCTGGTCTGTAGAGAACAGCTAAGAGAGAACGTGAAGGTCTGCAGCATGCCAGAGGTTTGGACACATCCTCCATTCATTTATCAAATTTTCCTGGGTTGTTTTTTTTTTGTGGGGTTGCCTTTAGAGAACAAAACAGAAGGTCTATCAATCAACTGATAATTAGTTTTCTCCCTGAACTTTCCTCAGGAAGAGGAGACGCAATGGCAACGAAGATGACGGCCACGTTCCCCAGACCAAGCGCAGTACGAGGAATACTGTCCTTCAGGACTCTTGGGACACCGAGGTGAGAACCTTCCCAGGCAGATTCCCTTCCCTTTAAGTGCTGAATTTCAATAACAGTTGGGATATTCTGTGAAATTTTATCGATGAAAACAATGAAAACACTTTAAATTTTCTTTTTACTTTGTGCCTGAATAACGAGGTTTGATTTCAGAGATTGAAATCTGTAAGATGGGGTTTGGAAATCAGCGTGTTTGCCAGTGAACTGGGTTGAATATTCCTGTTAATATATTTCAAATATTATTAACATCTAGTACCCAAGTGAAGAGAGAAGAGACAACCTTTGCTGCCACTTTTACTGTTGCTGTTTGAAACGAGGTGTGATGTGGCCAGAGCCGAGGAGGTGACTGGGGTGTGTGACACGTGTGTCATCCCTCTGCCTGCTCATCTCCTCTTCCCAATTTGTGTTTATTATTTGTATTAAAAAGTGAAGAAGCATTCCAGCTAGTGCAACACACAAAAATCCCTCTTGCAAACAATTCTGCTTAGCTGATGTTTAATAAAACATGTTCTGGTAGAGCTGGGCAGTTTAAAGCAAGACTTGTTCCTTCACAGCTAAAATACTTGATATACTCAAATTATTTGGTTTCTGCTCAGATTTGCTGTGATCTTTTGCTGAAGGTGGGATAAAAACTGTCTCATCCTCTCAGGGCTCACGTGGCAGGTGTTCTGGGATGCTGCAATTTGCCAGCTTTGAAATTTCTTTTAAAAAATAATTTAAAAGAAGCTGATTTCCAAGCTGCTGCCAGATTTCCTGACCTGTTGCCTGTATTAATCATCTGAAAATCCACTGTGTGCATTTCTAATTAGCAAAAAATGTTCATGGGAAAGAGCCTGCGCAGAGCAGAGTCTCCCTCCTGCTTTGTGTCCCTGGAACTTCATGAGATGGATCATTTTATTTATTTCTTATTTTATTTTAAGTTTTTTAAATATTTTTGGGTTTTTTTTTTTTGTACAACCCTCTCACTCCAAAGCTTGGGTGCAATGAGTAATTACCAACTATATTCTATTGAACTATTAGCTACATATTGCTGGTATATTCAACTATTAACCATATATTTTAGTTCTGTGGAACTATTAACTATAATATTACAGTTATATTGAATTATTAACTATAATATTACAGTTATATTGAATTATTAACTATAATATTACAGTTATATTGAATTATTAACTATAATATTACATTTATATTGAATTATTAGCTATATATTGCAGTTATATTGAATTATTAGCTATATATTGCAGTTATATTGAATTATTAGCCATGTATTGTAGTTCTATTGAACTATTAACTATAATATTGCTGTTACATTGGACTATTAACCATATATTCTAGTTCTATTGAACTTTTAAATATGTATTTCAGTTATATTGAACTGTTAACTATAATATTGCTGTTATATTGAACTATTAACCATATATTTTAGTTCTATGGAACTATTAACTATAATATTGCGGTTATATTGAATTATTAGCTATAATATTGCAGTTGTATTGAATTATTAGTTATATATTGCTGTTATATTGAACTATTAGCTATATATTATAGTTCTATTGAACTATTAACTATAATATTGCAGTTATATTGAATTACTAGTTATATATTGCTGTTATATTGAACTGTTAACTATAATATTGCAGTTATATTCAATTATTAACTATAATATTGCAGTTATATTGTATTATTAGCTATATATTGCTGTTATATTGAATTATTAACTATAATATTGCAGTTATATTCAATTATTAACTATAATATTGCAGTTATATTGTATTATTAGCTATATATTGCTGTTATATTGAATTATTAACTATAATATTGCAGTTATATTGTACTATTAACCATATATTCTAGTTCTATTGAACTATTAACTATATATTTCAGTTATATCCAACTGTTAACTCTACTTTGATGGCAGAAAATGTTTTGTTCCATGTAACATCAAGCAACATATATTTTATCACCTGGTAAAGGCTTCCAATGTCTACTTAGATTTAAAATGATACGAAGTTCTGCCTCCCACCATTTCTTTTGTGAGGGAGACTTTCTTTTAACCAGTAAATCTTCAGATGTAGCTGATACAATAGTGATACTGTATGGAAAATGTTCTAACAAAAGGAATCACACAGGAATTTGCTGTGATGAAAAACGTTCCTGGTCCCTGTGTTGATGTTTTCCCAGCAATAAGACTTGCTGGGGTGAAGTGGTTTTTGTTTCTTGGGGTATAACGGGGTAGAATCATAAAGAGTTTGTTGCCATCTGACACTGAATCACTTGTCCAACAGGTTAAACACCTCTTCGTGTGTAGAGTAGTTAATGTGGCGGGAGGAGGAAGAATTTAGTGTGGAACAAGGGATGGAAGTAGGAGTAATGAAATTAAGAATATCAGGAGAAAAAAAACCCCACCTTCCTGGTGAGTGGCAGAAGCACCTTTGCTTGTCATATAAACACTTGGCATTTGAGTGGGCAAAGCTGCTAAAAATACAGACATGGAAATAATCTTGTAGTAGCCACCACACAAGGGTGGGTGACCTTAACCCTTGTCCTTAAGGGTTTGTGTTGTTTGGGGTGCCTGCAAGTGAAACGAGCATGGGCATGAGCTGCCTGCCCCACCACCAGCCCAGCTGGCACAGAGCTCAGTCACTGAGGCTAACACCCAGCTCCTGGCTTCCTGCATGCCCTTGTGTTGTACAAGTATGTGTTTTTAACACATTAAACCCTGACAGGCAGGCAAGGAGAATCTCTTCCTGTTGATGCTGAAGTGGAGGAATCACAGAATCCCAGACTGGTGGGGGTTGGAAGGGAGCTCAGGAGATCAACCAGTCCAACCCCCCTGCCAGAGCAGGTCCCTACACCAGGTCACACAGGAAAGTGTCCAGGTGGGTTTGAACATCTCCAGAGATGGAGACTCCACACCCTCTCTGGGCAGCCTGTCCCAGGGCTCCAACACCCTCACAGGAAAGACATTTTTCCTGAAGTTTCTCTGGAATACGCTTGCTGGACACAGTTTTATAAAAAAATCAATGTTCTCTTACTCAGGGGAACAAAATAACATCCTCTGCTGATGAACAGAGTTTTGTTTGTTTGTTTGGGGTTTTTTTTGGCTTGTTTTCTTGCAATCACTGAATTGAGCATGCCCAGAAATTCAAGTCATGAGATTAAATCAGTGTTATTTGAACGTTTCTTGAAGGACTGCCCGTGCCAAATGGTGAAATCCTCGTGCTGACAGCGCACGAGCGCTTCCCATTGATGTCACTTTGAAACTCCTGGCCATTTATAAGGCTTTTATTTCATTTCCTGATAACTTGGCCATTTGCAAAGGCAGCTCTTGCTGATTACAAATCCTCACCAGCTTTAGGAGATTGAAGTAGGAGAGAAGGTGTGTGTGTGTGTGAGAGCAATTTGTGACTTCAAGGAGTACACCAGGGGAGAATTGCTTTTCACCTGAGGGCTTTTTGTGGAACATTAGCTAAAGTACTGATTCCTTCTGCCTTCCTTCAGTTGGAAGTTGACTTCCACACTCTGTTTTCTCTTACAGAGTGTGGTTTATTGGAGATCATAACCTCAGTCTGAAAATCAGGCAGCTCTATTGCTAAACCTGAACTTGGTTTTTTTGTCAGGATCTCTTTCCATTTATTTATTTATTTATTTCCTTACTCTTCATTGATGGAGTTTTGTTTTGTTTTTTTTTCTTCAAGGCAGGTCAAAAATGGGCTGTTCTGTGATGTTATCCCTCAGTCCCTCCCTTTCCATCCTGCTGCTCACATGAGCTGGATTTGATGCAGAAGGATATGGCTGTTTTCTTCCACTAGATTGTCCTTTCATCCAGGGTAGACAGCATCCTTGACTCTGACTTTTACAGGAGGGAAACTGAGATTCTCCTCAATCTCTATCAGCACTGCTTCTTGACAAATCCTTGTAAGGATGTGGAGTTCCTGCTCCTCCTGGAACAACCCATTCCCACATTCCCAGGTGCCACCCACCCTGAGGATGACAGTAAACTTGTGATTTGCAGTTCAATCCACGAACAGCCACACGATGAAAAAGCTACACTAGACCTTCAGCAAAGGTTAAACATTAGTGAGGTGCATTTCCCTTCCTGTCCAGCCTGTCCTGCCTTTACCAAGAGGTTAGCTGTGTTGTTTTCCCTGCTACTCACTCACAAATCCAGTGGCAGCCCTTCCTGTCGTTGCTGCCCTGCACTGAAGTCAGGCAGAGCTGCAGTGGATCCTCTGAGGAGCCTCCGCTCACAGCAATTAGGAAAATCTCCAATTGTTCTCTTGAAACCTGGGGAATCACCCATGAAAAGCCCTTTGCTCTGGTTTTCCTTGGGAAGGAAGGGAGTCTGCAGTGTTCTGACTAGCTCTTTTTCCTTCCTGAGTAACTTTCTTCTGTAAAAACCTCATTTCTTGTGGTTCCTCTGTTGTTATTCTGAGCCAGGACAGGATTCCCTGGAGTTGAGTTCCATCAGCCGGGATTGCTGACGCACGGCAGCAGTTGCTTCCCTCCAACCTAAAGGGTTTTCTGTCCAGCATTGCAGCTATGCCACTCTACAGTCTGACACTATTGAGGGAGAGCTGGTCTGAGGTGCTAATTAAAACCAGATGATGCTTCTCTTAAGCTCATCTTGAAAGATTTTTGAGAGCAGCAGGGTCTGAATGGCTGTTTCTTAAATTCCTGTCGCGAGGGATTGAGCTGGCACATCACAGATCAGCAGATTCATGGGACATTTGTTTGGATATTATTTAAAATTTCTATTCCCTGTGATATTAAGAGGGGCTAATGAGTCAGGTAAACCTCCAAGATGCCTTTTTTTTTTAATATTTAAAGTACTTTTGATATTTAAAGTACTTAATATATTTAAGATATATTTAAATATCTTAAATAAAGATATTTAAAGTTGGGCTACTTTCCCTTTGCCCTTTTGCTTTTAAACTTTGTTTCATTGTGTAGATGCCTGTCATTGTTGTGATGACTTTTAAGGATTCTTTTTTTTGTCTGATTGTAGTCCAAATGCCTAACAGAATGTGCACCACAGCCTGGGGAAATGGTAGGTCTTCCGTGTGATTTGGGCAATAAAGGGGCTACATGTACTAGTGAATTTTTTTTTTGCCTTAAGAGAAATGGAAATAAAGAGAGAGTCTGACAAACCAGATCTATCAACAGCCTTAGATGTAGGAAGCACGTCCCAGGACACTTATCTCAGCTTTAAACAACAATTAGATGTGTGTAAAATAATAAAATAACCATTATAATCATTACTAACAGCTCTAAAATGTTTGTTAAGATGTGAAACGTTGGCAGTAAGTAATGCTAGGTTCTCATTTCCATTTTTACCTTGATTTTCAGAAGGTGGCTGTAACGAAAAGCAGTAAAGAACACAGACTAAAAGGAAACAGTGTGGTGTCCTGTGCGGTGGGTTTCTCTCCAAGGCTGCTGTGACTTTGTGCAGCGTTCACAGCGTCTCATTTCAGTTATTTGTGCTTCTAAGCAAAGTGAGATGGTCTAGAAAGCACCATTTCCTGGCTCCTCTTCATCCCTCCCTCTCCAGCCTTAGGAAGAGGAGCTGGTTGCTCGTGTAGTTCTATCTGCTGCTTCCTCAGGAGTGATTTGACCTGTGTTTTGTTGGTTTTTTCCTCCTTGCTAGCTGAAGCTAACACGTGGGGGGTGCAGCCTCAGTGCTGTTGTCTCGCTTGCTCTCCTACCACAGAACTGAAGCTTTTGTTTTGGTGCTTAGCAAAAAAAAAAAAACCAAACCCAAAACCAAGGAAATTTACGTGGCTGAATTGTCACAATTGATTGTGGAATCAGTGCCGTGGGGTTTCCAATGGCATTGAGATGTGGTTCACCTCAAATCTTCATGCAGTGCCTTCCTGGGCCTCTCTCGCTGCTCGTTGACAGATGTGTTGGGTGCAGTTTGCACTATTCTTCAGATTTATTCCAAAAATGAGGCTTTTTGGATGTGGTGCTGACTCTTAAATTACTGTGGACTTCTTCAAATTTGTCTTCTTCTGCTGTGGCCACCAAGCTTTGATTTCTGTGGTTTTAGTTTAATACTTAACAACAAATTTGGACTTTTTTTTTATTTTTTAAAGCTGTTGTCACTGACACTTTGGCTGCTTTTATGAATTTACTTCTTATGGGATGGCAAAATAGCCATTCCCTGATTTCTTAAGCACCTAAACATTTGCAGTGTTGTCCTGAACAGCATAATGAAATATTTCAGCTGTAACTAATGGAACTTTTCATTAACAGCCCTTAATATGGTGTAAACCAAACAGGTTTATGTCTTTGAAACACTGGAAACGATGGCTAATGCTCTTCCAGTGAAATGTGTTTCTCCTAAACGCTGGCAAATGAGTTCTCAAATCATGAGTTCTCTTTCCTGCATGTGAAGGTTTTCAGTGCCCATGGCTCTTTCACTGCCCTGGCAAGTAAATTGTTATAGAAAACTCCCAGTTAACTTGGCTGTCTCAGCAATTAACTGGGAAAAGAGGAGTTGTGTGTATGTCTGGGGTGTTGCCTTTGGTTTTTTTTAACAGCCTGTTGCTTTTGGATGCTTCAAATCTCATTTTAGAAAGATTTGACTTGTAGGAAAATGCTTTTGCATGGTGCTTACCTCAAATACCTGCTAGAACAGAAGCGATTACACGTTTCCCCCCGTGCCCTGCCTTTGCTCTTACTGACACCTACAATTCCCTAGGAATGGTCTTTATTTTCCAATTCTCAGATGAATTCAGCAAACTTCACTAGTGCTAACGTGGGTCATGGGGGCAGAGCTGGTGGGTCTAAAATGGAAAGCCTGAAAGGCAGTGTCCTGGAGGTCAGCCAACCTCTGGGTGAAGGCTTTGCTCATCCCTTCAGCTCTGTTGGTGTGTTGGCAGTAACCAAAGCTCTGAATGCCAAGAAAGCACTTGGTGGGTTTATCTTAGTCCATCAACCTGAAAACGTACAAGGGAGGGACTTTGTTGTTGAGATGGTTTGCTTACCTGAAGTGTTTCTTGATGGCTAGGAGAGAAAACTCGTGCGTGATGTTGCTGTTGAACCTTCTCTTTGTCTCAGTCCTCCAGCAGCGATAGCGGCAGCCGCAACTGTAGCAGCAGCAGCAGCATCAACAGCCCTGACAGAGCGTGCGGTGCAGAAACCAACCACAACCCCATCGTTACGGGATCCAGTCCCATCTCCTCTCAGTCCTTCCATGAGCAATCTGCACTAAGCCAAGGTCCTTACTTCCACATCAACCAGATTTTGAAGGAAGCACACTTCCACAGCTTACAGAGCCGGGGACGCCTTCCAACATGATGAACCAGCAGTTCCCTGCCTTCTGTGAAGGGACAGCACTGTGTAGATTTGATATTTCAACTTAAAAAAAGAAACAAGAAGTTTGTTAAAATGGAATTGCACAAAACGCCTGTTGCCTTTTCAGTCTATATTTGAAATAACAGGTTAACAGGAAAATTGTTTACTTGTGGTTTGCTGCACTATTGCAATGCAAAAGGGGCTTTGAAGCAATTTTTATAGGATTCTTTTTTTTTTTGGAGGGGGCGGGGGGGTGGTTATAAAGTAGGTGTCAAGAGGAGAGACAGAGGAATCCACATCTGTGTTATAGGATTGCAAAATGTCCAATTCCAATCGACTGCCTGACCTGTTTGTTAGCAATTTGTTGCTTTATGTAAAGTTCTCTCAAAAGTTCATCTTCAGTTTTAGAAATCTTTTTTTTTTTAAATTTCAATAAACTAGTCAAAAATTTATTTGACAACATAAGTTTTTTGAGCATTTAAGAGTTAGTAAGATTAGGTGCTGTCACTGGAATCCCATAGGACTGCTCCAGCTGGGAACTTTCCACCCAGTTTGGTGTGCAATGAGCCTTATCTCGCTTGATCTTTACTGTTGCAGTACTGAAAACAAACAAACAAACAAAAAATAAATAAATAAATGTGAAACTAGAAGCAGGAAAGCTTTAGGCAGCTGTAGCTGAAATGTCAGGTGCCTGCTGGGATCATTTAGAGAGCAGATTCGTGGTGCTGATGGAGAACAGGAGCCTGGGGAGAGGCTTTTGGAGCAGTCTGACATAGCTCCAGTACCCATTTCTAGCTGTGAAGTGTTTTGTTTCCTGTTCCAGTCTGTAGGTTGTTGGGTTTTGTTTTGGTTTGTGGTTTTTTTTTCTCTTTAATTTGACTTTAAGGTTAACAACTTTGAAGGAACAGGAGGTGAAAGAGAAGCTACACCTCTATTCCAGCAGCCAGATGGCAAGGACAATCCTGCGCCTGGTTCAAGTGGCATAGCATGATCTGACAATACCAGCAGAGGTGTCACCAATCCCTGCCCAGGGGACAGAGTGATTTCCATGGAGACAAAAACACAGACAAACTTTGTATTTCTTTTATTGCATCACTTGGTCATGCCCGAAAGCCATCCCAGCTTGAAGAGAGAAGGTGCAGCTGTGTCTTCCTCCTCGCTTACCAGCTGCCTGAACAAAGAGCCGGGGCGCGAGGCCTCGTCTTCTGCTCTTGTGAGCGCAGGAGGTAGAACCTGGGAAGTTATTAAAAACAAAAGTTGTCTGTAACTACTGACATCACCTTTGAGTGAACTCCCTCCATCCCCTCATCTACAGCAGCTGCAAGGAGGTGAACATTACAGCACAACAGCTTTTTCCTGGGCAACTGGAGATGGAACCACAAACCTAAGCGGTGTCACTTGTGGTGGTTAGTGACAAACAGAGGTTCCCAGTGGCAGGAGCACAGCCCTTTGCTGGTAGCAACAGGGAACGTTTCAGATGTCATTCAATGCTCAAAAAAAAAGGTAAAAAAAAGTCATTTTGAACTGCAGGGAAGGGGCTGTTGCTCTCCCGGAGCATGGGAAGAGTACAGCTGTTGTCCTTCCAGAGAGCTGTTTTTGAGTAACTATGGACTTTAACCTCTCCAGAACTGTTTTATCATAACAAGAACTGTTTTAAGCAAAAAAAAAAAAGAAGGAGCAAGCATCTGTCAGGGATCCTCAGAAGCGTGGCTAGCACAGAACACAGGCGTGCCATCACAGCAGGCGAGGGGAGCGAGCCAGGTATCACCACACACTTCTACACTCTACCACAGCTGAGGGGTGAGAGGTAAAGAATACCTTTCTGGTGAAGCTTTGGGCTTTTAAACAACCCTTAAGACTACGTCTGGTCCTTACTGCTTCTGAATAAAGGAGAAGAAGAGTTGCAGAGTAACCATCAGCATCTCCAGTTAACAACACTCTGCTCTGATAAAACCAGACCTTTACTCTTCTGTCCCAGTTGAAAAGAAGACATCACCGCAGAAGGATTACTGGGTTAATAATAGCTAAAGGGAAGAGATTACTAATTACTGCTTCCTGTGGGGTGAGGTATTCCTCAGCACTCTCAATCCTCAGCAGAAAGAACTCCATTTAAGCAGATGTTTTAAACTGGGGGGGGGGAAATGTAACAACATTTGTCTACTGATCCCACTCAGCAACAGGACAACGCAGAGCCTTTGCAAGAGAAGCAAGCCACTCTGTTCACACAGACTGAAATACCCAAGCCAGGCTTCGTCAGGAGCTAAAGGTCAGCATCACACTGGAAAGGAGGTCAAATAATTAGCTAGTATCCTTCAGTGTTTCCTGCAGCCATCTTTAAATTAATTATCTTTTATGCATTGATCTCAAAATGCCTCATCTGTGTAAATTTTCACTGCATTTTCATGGTAGTTATCGCCGGTGTTTTACCACAGAGCAGAGGGTCCCAAAAATACAGGGGCCATTGGGGGTTTTTTTTTTTTTTGAGGGTCAAGGGGAAATCCAAACCCATCTCATGCTCTGTTACCATAATGGTTCTCTTGTTTTACCCAAAATAAAAATCAGGTTAAATACTAACTGTTTGGCTACTTTCTTCTTTCCCTGCAATCTCTAGTGTTGGTGGGAGAATGAGCACTGGGGGGGAAAAAAGTTAATAGGGTTCAGTTTTACTAACCTGAACTCTTTCTGTACTCCTGGTAGCAGACTTGCTCTTCCGTGAGCTCGACATACTCAGTGGCAAAAGCCCAAATCTTAAGAGATGGAAGAAAGAAACTCAGCCAGTCACAAGGAAGCAGCAACTCAAAGAGACCTGAGAATGCAGAGAGGAGCCGAGTACCTTACCTGATCTGGCTGGATGCTAACGGCAAGATGTTGTGGAGCTCCTGGGAGCTCAGAGCCCCACTCCTGCTCGTGTACTGGTTCTCTGTCCCAGTCAGCAAGCCAAAAAGAACCTAGGAGGCAGGAAGGAGCTGTTTGTATTTGGGGATACGCAATACATTGCTGGTGAGTCTGTTGGCACACCACTTGTGATGGGTTTTAAGTCTGAACGTGAAGTATCTCCCTTGGCTGCCAGCTAAGTTAAACTATCACACCCCTCTAAGTCTTGCTTTTAATTGGCTCTGCTCGTTATTGCTGTAGCTGAGTTCTAAGCTTGTTTCAGCATTATTTAACCCATTATTTAACCTGTTTCAACATTATTAGTGTTGCACAGGCTCTAGTGAATCCTGTTAGATAAAGTTCAGCCAACTCCATGCACGATTATGTGCTGTGCAGCCAGCTCAGCAAGCTCCTCTTATCTTCAGCTGGCATTAAATACTCTTCCCATTTCTGAGTAAGTGCCAGTAGTTATCTTTAGGCATTAAGCAGTTTCTAAAGCCACCCCAGCTGCCCTTCAAGATGTGTTTTTGCAGCCCTGCTTCCTGATCCATCCCTTGAACTTACGGAGGTTCGCTGAACCAGGCGATTGAGGTTGCTGTTCAAGTGTGGAGTAAAAACGTCCAAGTCAAAGGGATCGATGTGTCCTTCCAGGAAGTCTGTCACCTTCTCCATCCTGTGAGCAGAGCAGAGTCCTGTCAGGGGTTACAGCCTAGTGACAGCTGCTGATGACAACAGGGTCCTTCTGAAACATTGAAGGACTTGCCCCTAAGAGGTGACTGAGCAAAACAAGAATTACTCAGCAGAGCAGCAGCTGCCCGAAGGGTTTCCAGCTGTTAGGTGACCTACAACGTCTGCTTTTGCAGAGGAACCTTCTCCCTGTGGTACGTCTGAGAGTGAAAGGCCTCAGTTCTCAAAGGCTGGAGCATACACAAGGTGTGAACTCTTGGGTGGAAGCTTAATTGTTCTCTGCAGGGGCATCCTGACAATATCCCTGATGCCATATGGACATGGTGTTCACAAGCAGCAGGGACCAGTCTGCTGTCTCTGAGATCTCAGCTGCACAATCCCACCCCTTCCTCTGTATTTTGAGGATGAGCTTAGTGTGGATGAAGGTGTCAGAGCTTAGAGTCTGCACAGTCCTTCTCCCCTGAGGCCCAAAGGCACCATTACCGAGGCATCCCCCAGTGAGGCTGTTGGTTTAAACTGTTTTGGGGACCTCAAAAATCTACTGTTAGTGTCTGAACTCCAGAACTGCACCACACCTGGAGTCATGCTTGATCCTGCTGCTTTTTGCTTCCTCACTCTTTGCCGTCAAGATGATACTCAGGTACCGCAGGTCGTAGAGTAACTGCAGAGCTCTGTTCTGGGTCATGGGGAAGGCGCCTGCTTTCTGCAAACAGGACAGTCAGGATCAGGGAGAGAGGGCTGTCAAGGACTGCTTCAGGTTTAAAAACACCAGCACCAAAAAAACCAACTAACTGAACAATTCTGACCATGGAAATCTGGTGTCTGATCCCTTTTTTACCTCATTTTTGGGAGAGGCAGGGGAAGGATGTACTTACCCTTTCCAGCTCTCACAGGCAAGGGACAGGAGCGTACACATCACCGCTGCCCAGCGACCCTCCTGTCCCACCCCAGCTGGAGCAAGGGCTGATTCTCCTCACGTACCTTCTCCTGCTTCTCTTCCACGAGTGTTTCATAGGCAGCAAGCACTTCTGCCATGCACATCCTCAGCAACTCCTGCAAGGTGACTTTTGGAAGGGTGTGACCACCGACCCGGTTCACCTCCTGGCACAGACTGAAGAGGAGGCACTGGACGTACCAGGATGGCTGTTAAAGAGAACAGTGTTCTTTTTTAATGTGGTCTGTAAGCTACCTTAGCTTTATCAGCAGCACAACATCGCTTCAGTTCTCATGATGTGGGCTTCCTACTTCCTCAGCAACCACAAAGTTCTGCTGCTGAGACCTACGGGGTTTTTATTTACTGACACAGCAGAGTTGTGGTTATAGCAGTCCTCAAAGTTCCACGAGTAATTTACCAGAGATACTCACCTGGGTGTAGTCAGAACAGAATTACTTCTTGTGCTTCTTCAGTCACTACTGACCCTGCTCTGACCACCCACTACCTGGGCTCATTATTTACTCCTTCGCTCTTCTCCTGGGCCTTCCAGCTATCCTGAGCTCTCATCTGGCTGCTTTTTCTTTCAGAATCAACAAAATTTATCTTTTAAGGTTCACTACAAAAGACTGTGTCTCTGTCCCTCCTCTCCCTCCACATGACCGCCAGCTGCTTTGTCACTGTGAGTGTCATTCCTGCACCACCACACCTAAGGAAAGCTACAAGCCTCAGTTCCCTCAGGCTTTGCACAGTCCCAGCATTGCAGCCCTGTCCTTCAGTGCAGCCAGTTTCCATGAAATCTCTCTCCTGGGGGCCTGTGTGTATAAACCAGTCCTTCTTTCACCCAGTTTTACAGGATTTGGGCCAATCTCACTCATTTAAATATGCAGCAGCAACTATCTTAATGTCCTTCCTCTGATATCTGTCCTTAGGAGGTGAGTAGCTCAAAGAGCAAATAGAAGCAGCAGAGAGTGTTGCCCTGTGTGTGTCACACCAGACACACACGCAGCAGGTCGGCACCATCTGACAAAGCAGTGCTTTTAGAAACCAGCACTTTTTTTTTTTCCTCCCAGCAGAAAGTTTCTCTGGATTTACCAAAAGGACATTTTTTTTTTGTACCTGCACAGGCAGCCGGATCTTTGATGTCACGCTGTTTCCAGACTCTGTCTCCTCCTGAATTTCAATTTCATCCCAGTTGGTGGCTGTGGCCAAGACAGAGCCAGCTGTATCGAGCAGCAACGTGCGGGTAAAGCACTGAACCAAACCCTAGAGTGCAAAACACAAAAGCACTCGGTGACACGACAGAGAGATGGACCTCCTGCATCCCCCCAGTCCTATGGAGACCATCCCACTGGATGCCACCTCCAAGCTGCCACCACCTCCTCTCCCTTGCAGGCTGACTGAGCAGCGTGGCAGCAGCACCATGAGCTCTCAGCCCTCAGCTTAGGAGCAGCCGCGCTGACCGCGGGGAGCTGAGCGAGCAAAACCCAGGCAGGAAGCAGCTGACACAAGAGAAGCAGCTCCTTACTTTGGTGACAGCCGAGCTCCAGATCTGGTAAGCAAACAGGCTCTGCTGCAGGAGCTCTGCCTTCACCCCTTGCCACTTGGCCTGTGTGGGTGTCACTTCCTGGGCTTTCCCCTTCCCCAGCTTCTTGGTGGAACGAGTTTCCTTCAGCACCGTCTCCGCGCTGCCCGACCGGCCCAGGATACACTGCTTGAGGTGAGGGCAGAGCTCGGTCAGGGACTGGCAGAGTCTTGCCATGAAGAGGACAGCATTGAGTCTGGCATCACTGGGAACATCCACCTGCCCCCCCAGCAGGCTCTGGGCACTCTGGAGCTCTTCACGCACACAGCTCAGCACATGGTGGATGCAGGCGACGCAGTGGTCGCGGAGCAGCCCCTCCACCGTCCCGGCGTCGGCGTAGCGGTCAAAGGCAGAGCGTGGTGGCTGCACCACAGGAGCAGCCTCCTTGGTGGCTGAGGAGTCTGCAGGAAGGTAGGACAGGAGATCATCCAACCTGGCCTTCAGCTTTGAGTCCAGAGCTGAGCAGAAGCTCTGCACGCACGGTGTGAGGGCCTGGGCCTTCATGGACAAGCCACTCTTGGTGAAGTGGCCACGGTTTGCCACGTTGACCCAAGCGGCGTCGGAAGGCAGATCACTGGAGCTCTCCGACCACAGGAACAGGGCTACGTTGTGTTCAAACTGGATGTGCTTGCTCAGGGCAGAGGTGTTAGATTTTACTTCAAGTTCCTGCAAGGCTAAGGTGAGAAGCTGTTTGGAGCTGCTTGAGATGGAGTCAAACCCTTCTTTGGTCAGTGTCTGGAGAAAAAAAACAATAAAAACACCTTTTACATGTGCCTCCTGCCACTTAAAACACACACACAGTGCTGCTCACAGACACCAGTGGGCTGTTTGAGACAAGAGGGGGCACAAAGCAAGGCTCCTCATGGATTGCTGCAGCAGAGCACTCACCTCTAACCTGTCCAGGAAGAGTTTCTGCAGCAGGTCCTCCCAGAAGGAAGCAGGTTTGTCCAACAGGCGTTGGCACACGGCCTCCCAGTTCTGGCTGATGGACTCACTGGTCAGCAGCTCCCACACCGCGTCACGGATCCCCGCCAGCCCTTTCATGCTCTTCACGTAGACGAGCAGGTTGCTGACCCCGGCCCTGATGTCATCACTGCACCTGAAGGGAACGTTTCACTTCAGTCTGACTTGCTCAGACACAGCCCCCGGGGAAGGCAGGAGAGAACATCAGCTACAGCCAGGTGGGGGAATTCTTAATCTGTTGGAATTCTTAACCTGTTGGGTCAGAGGCTCTGCCTGCAGAGTCACCTGCGGGGCTGGGCGGGGGGGGGGTCTCTGCCTCTCTGTGAGGCAGCTGCACCCTGGATCCCACACTGTGGCCCCACAGGAAAGCCACGTGCCCACCGGCAGGAACCCTGGGCTCTGGCAGGTGCCAAATCCAGAAGCATGGCACCCCAGGATGCCAGAGAGCAGGTGAGGGCTCTGGGAAGGGTTGCTGGGGAAACATCCCATAACCAGCAAGCACACCACGGGGGGCTGCAGCTGAGGGCAGGGACCAGCTGGCTCCAGCAGATAATGAGACAGGACTGAGGAGGCTGTTAAGGGGCAGGCAGGGCTGCAGGCTGTCCCCATCCACAGAGCAAGGCAAGGTGGGAAGGGGTGGAGCTGGCAGCTCTATAAAAGGGGTCTGGCTGCTCCCCCCCCACCCTAAAAAAAACCAGTCTAGGGAAGGGCAGGGAGGAGAGAGGAGCTGCTGGACCAGGAGCCAAGTGAGCCAGGTAAGGGATTTTCTTCTCATTTACTCTGTGCTTGTTTGCTGGTGGTGTAAAGCAGCTCTGGAGAAATCTCTTTGTGCAGCCTCTAGCTGGTTTATTGCTGGGGAGAAGGGATGCTGGGCAAGAAGCCAGCAGAAGGTGCAGCTTGGCTGGAGTGAGGGAGGAAATAGGTGACCTTGGGTTTGTTTTGTGCTGCTGCCTTGGCACAGAGGCTGTGTGGTGTCTGGGAGAGCCCTGCAAAGGGGGGTGCTGTCCCACTCACATGGTGATCCACTTCTGCAGCGTGTCTCTGAGGTAGTCCTGGCTGATGGGGTGTGCCAGGGTCCGCAGGGCTGGCTGGAACTCCACCACAGACTCTGGGAGGTACTTGAACCAGCTGCTCAGCTTCACCTCTTCCTCCAGAACCCCACCTCTCCCTAGAAGCACATGATCAGGGCTCAGCCTAGCATGGGGGTGGCCTCCTGTCTGCAAACCCAGGCAGGCAGAGACCTCATGCAGAGCTGCCCGGGCGCTCACCGGCTGCGTGCTGGCCTGTGGTGCTCTCCAGGGTTGAGAAAAGCAAGCCACAGGGCAGGGCTGGATCTGGTGGTGTCCCTTCAGGCATGGTGTAAAAGAGAGCATGAGCCTGGTACAGGGTAGTGGTGAGCAGCTCCATCAGTGAACACACCTGGGCTTTGATACCTGCACCTGCAGAGAAATGCTTGTCAGCTGAGGCACCTTCAACAGAGGTGGGAGCAGACAAGGGTTTCAGGGCCTGTGGTTCTAATGAGACCTTCCAGGGAAGGGCTGAAGGGTAAAGGGCTCAGCCCTGAGCACCACCTGCTTCCCCACAGCACATTGGTTGGGCTTAAGACCTGGAGCACTGTGAATTTTCTGTGTCATTTGGCCACTGTGGCAAAATGCTGCCGGTGGTCTCACTGCAGTAGCATGACGTGGCTGAGTCCCCACCACCATGAGCTTCATGGGACTAACCCACCTACTCTTCTGTGGGGCAAGAGGGAGATGAAGCAAAGGGGGCTACCATGACTTTAAAAAGGAGGCAGCCCAGTCATACTGACCGTGGTGTGGCTGGTTGAGAAGCTGCTGAATGGCCAGCTTCCTGGCCAGAAGGAAGTCGGTGAGGGCCTGGCGTGGAGAGCTGTCCTCCAGGAGCATGATGGCACACAGGGCTTCTGCCACTGCCTGGTCTGACACAGTCTGGCTCTTCAGCAGGGATTTGCTCTCCTGCAGGATGGTGGATCTGGCAAGGGAATGGAGGTGGATGGTCATCAGCCTCAGTGCTAAACCTTGATGATGCTTGGTGGTGAGGTGATGACCCATCAAGCAAGGATGTTATTGTCCCCAGCCAGAAGTGGGACTATCTGGGCGTTATGAGATGTTCTTGCCCCATGGGTGTCAGAAAGAGCTGGGGGGTGGCAATGGGGTCTCAGGCCACAGGTTCATAGAATGGTTTAGGTTGGAAGGGACCTTAAAGCTACATTTGGCTTGCTATCCACACACTGACTGTCAGTGTGGGCTGCTGAATCATAGAATCACAGAATGGTTTGGGTTGGAAGGGTCCATTAAAGATCATCTAGTCCAACACCCCTGCTATGGGCAGGAACATCTTCCACTAGATCAGGTTGCTGAAAGCCCCGTCCAACCTGACCTCAAACACTTCAAGGGACAGGGCATTCCCCACTTCCCTGGCCAACCTGTTCCAGTGTCCCACCACCC
>NW_010301702.1:0-16082 GCF_000700745.2 Antrostomus carolinensis
ACAGACCTCTTTGGGCACAGCTCCCATCTCCGGCATGGGGACATCCATAGACTGCAGACTCATCTCCCACTCTGAGCGTCCACCCCCACTCTGGCAGCAAGCGACTCTCAGGATCCCAATTCCAGTCACACTTGCCCTCAAGCTCAACTTCTCTGCTCCAGCGTGTGTCTTCCATAGCCTACATGTGGGTCTCTGCTCCACTGTTGAATCTCCATGGGCTGGCCAGGGACCTCCTTTACTCCATGTGGTTGAACTGGCTGTGGGTCTCTGTCTTTTCCTCTGGCAATGAAGCTTTCTCTCTGTCTGTCTGTCTGTCTTTGTTTAGGCTGATGGTTGTCTTTTATTTGTCAATGACCCCCACCACCTTCTTTTCAGGACAGTCCTTCCCCTCACAAATATTGATTTGCAGAGATGTTTCTCTAGTGCTAATTGGCCCAGCATAGGCTGGGGGGGTCTGAGCTTTCTGCTCTCATAAGGTCGCCCTTCCCCCACTACCAAAAAAAAATGGCTTCTCCACCCCCCCCTCCCCCCAAAACCCAACACAATCTGTCAGAGCAGATTTATTGAGATGGGCTAAAGGGCTTGTAAATTCTTTCTTCTCTCACAGTCTACCCCATTAGCACTGTCAGCGTTCATCATGATGGTGGAAAAAAAATATCTGTACAATGTTTCACCCACAGGCACATCAGGACAGTTAAAGCCTATCCATAACAATGCCTTGGTTTATTCAAAACAATTTTAAGATTTCCATTAAAGCCTAATTATACTTCTCCCAGTCTTTTCTTGGTGCTGCTAAGACAAAAGCATGGCTACAGTTTACCAGCTAAGCAGTTTGTAGGAATCCCAGAAATAGTCTTACTAGGTTGACATTGTGTGATGCTGCTTTCATAATGCTGGGGCGGGGGGGATGGGGGCACCTTTCTGACCACTCTAAGGTTATTTTCTAAAGGATTCCCAGCAAATACAAGTACACCTATAATTCAGGATCAGTTTTGCAAGCATTTTCACTGTCCTTGGAGTAACCATGGTGGTGTTCTACCAGTGACTGGTCCCTGATCAGTATCATCAGGGAGCAGCAAGGGCCAAGATGCAGAAGAGAAATATCTGTAGAGGCCTGAATGGAAGTGGAGACTCCAGGACACATGTATCTTCCGAGGTACTCCTTACAGGAGGACTAGGTCACTGCAGAATTTCAATCAAACAGAATGAGCCATATCCATCCTCTGCATGAGAAAAAGTATGATAAATTTCATGGAGTTGATTTAGGATTAAATGTAGACTGTGAAATAAAATGAGGCAGAATCCCAGTGCCATAAAAAGTTAAAATAGATTTGTGTGGTAGGTACCTCAAGTCTTTATGGCAGCAGCTGTACATTCCCAGGAAAATGGCCAAGGACTTTATAAGGACAGCTCTCAACTATGATTGAGAGCTTTACATTTAGTAAAGTCAGCTTTTTTGCTTTTTCTCATGCATGCACACAACTGCTCTTCAGAACATGAGCATTTTAGATCTTAAAATAACATTTCACCTACTTTATTCAGCAATGCAGTCTGAAAAATCACGAGAAGTACATTTCTAGTGATGTTGAATGCTGAGATATTTACACTGCGGGTTAGCACGCATGTAAAAAGAAAGGTTTGGGAAAGACAAAAGGCTGCTGTTGTGCCTTTAGATTTCTGAAAAAATAAATTCTTTTTAACCTCTCCACTATTTTTATATACTGATGTGTGTAAAAGGTTAACACTACTTAAACTGTAGAGATGAAAAGTAAAGAGCAGAAATCTTGTGATGGAGAAGCTGATAATGTTCTAAAAGGACATATTCTCCAACTGCTTTGCAGATCTCAAGACTTAACACAAGGACACAGTGTGCAATAAAAAGGAACTAAACTATTCTCTTTCCTGTCAGCTTCTGCAGTTGGAGGCCAGGGAGGTTTTTCAGCCAGAAAGTCTTTGCCTGAAGGAGAATGTAAGATTCTGAATCTGTTTCTTTACGAAGAGCCTATGGGAAAACATGTCTTTGGTAAAAGTTCTGAAAATGGTAACAGATTATCGTAATTGTTTCATTTAAATTAAATTCATTTAAATTTATCTTGTCCTGATCACATAATGAACAACAGAATGTTGCAGAAGAAATATATATATATCAGATTGTCTAGATATATAGCAGGCTTGTTGAATGCAAAGGAAGTTTGCTGTCAGAGCCCTTGACCATATCAATAGTTTGGGAAGTGACCACCACTTAGCCTGTGGAAAGCAGGAGTGTTGCTGCTGAAGCTCACTGTGATAATGCCTGTGCTGTCTAGATACAGACCAACTACATGTTTCTGTGACCTCTACTGAGATGCATGTAGCTGTTTCTCAGTGAGTACAATGCACGCGATGCATACTCTGCCTTGCACAGTTCTGTTAGCACGGAGCTAAGCCTGGCATGATTGCTACAGAGGCTTCTCTGGCCAGAATTCCTGGCAAGAATTTCAAGGAAGAGTTTGCTTGCAATTAACTGATAGAAGGATATAATCAATGATTCCTTGCAGCAGAGAACACAGTAATCCATTGTCAAAATGTAATGGGAAAAGAAAATGGTATTTGTGAAGAGAAAGTAAGTATTATATTGTGATTGTTCTTTACTCTCAAATGTTTACAAAATTAAAGCCAAGTACAAATGCTGTGGTTGGTGGTGTTGCCCTTGACAGTTTTTTCAGTTAGCATTAAGCTATGTCTTTTAAGAAATGTATAGGAAATATAGTTAAAATGTTGTTTAAAACTATTATAGATTTCATTTTGGGCATCACTGTGATCAACGTCTGGTTTTCTCTCTCCGAATCAGCAGTTTGTTGGTAAAGACTCATGGTATGAAAAGAATCACTTCTGGATGCATGTTTTAAAAAAGTAGTTGACAGATCAGATATCACAGAAAGTCAGATAACAAGTACCTCCCTGTGGTATGACCTGGGCTGTATCAGAAGCGGATGCCCATGCCCTGGAGCTCTGAATTCAGACACTATTGAATGTGGGCAGATTATGGTAAGATAACTTAAATAGTTTCCACCTGCATCTGTCTGTTCTACTTCTTTCCTGAAAGCTTGTATTTCCATGATAAGGGGAGGTAAAGAGCCTAAAAGCACCTTTAAAATTGCATGGACTGAAGGTGGCTGAGGTGTCTATATTCCTTTGTGAAATGTGTGTCACGAGACAAAAGGGAGGAAGCAACTGAAAACCAAACAAGGTCTGAAGTTCTTCACAGCCTTCACTTCCCCTCTGGTACAGGCCAGATAGATCCTATTTCATTTATTATTAAAACTCTTGCTGAACTTCTGTAAATTGATATCAGGAAAGAACATATTTTGTGTGGAAAAGTGCTGTAGGATACCAGTGAGGAGAATGTGGCTGCGAATAACAGTGGGAGTGTGTTTATTTCATCTAAGTTTGAAATAGGAGAACAAGATAGACCTGCTGAAAGCAACTCTAGCAATGCAATATCCAGTATCGGGAGAACAAAATCCTTCTGTTTCCTGACCTCGGCCTCATCAAACAAACCAAGAGAAAAGTGTTATTGAGCTGGAGGAATCTGTTTACTGGAAAGAATACTGAGGCTCTACGATGGCATCTTACAGCATAAAGGATGTTGGAACAGAACTAACCTGTTCTGGAAAAGGAAAGCAGCAACGATGCACAGATGACAGCAAAGTCAATGGAAAATGAACTTGTGTGAACTATAAAGTAAACCTTGTCAATAATTTTGATTCTTTTATTTAGCTGGCAGCTGTACCTAAAATTGATCTCAGTTACACTGACGTAAGATGTTTCAAGGACTGTTTAATTAACATATGCATTTAATTCTGTGTGAAATGTCCCAGTTAAATGTGCTTGTGCCTTCAAAAATGCATGATGTCGTTGAGTGAATAATGGTGAAAAATATCTATGTGAATTTAATGTTTATTTTCTATATTGTAGAGTTAATGAAGCTAACGGTTTCTTAGTGCTTTCCTGCAGTGAGCTCTGGAAGCTCCTGATCATCTTGCTGTAGTATCAAAGACTTTATCTACTATTTGTGGCTTGTTTTCCCTACCAAACAAGCTTTAGTATGTGAATACTCTTACACTCTATATCTTGATGTCCATTCTTTGGTATATATAATTAGTAATCTAAGCTTACTCTGCCTCTTGACTGGATGACACACTTTCCAAATAAGAAAAATACAATGTATCACAAACAATGCATTTTCACAGTAGGTTCTTGTATTAATTTCCTTATTTGTATTAAGCTTTATTATTTTTCTGGTATTTGTGACTGCTTTTGAATACTTATAGATGAGTGTAAGTAACAGCAGCCAACTGAATTCTCTGCTTTTATTCAAACTCACTTCTCTTATTAGTAAAATATAAATATATTAGTTTAAGTGTGACCCTACAAATTCTATTCCAATATATTATCAAGATTTTCCCACAATTTTATTCAAGTTTCTAAGAAATATGTAAAAAAGACATGACAAAAAGAACTTTTTTAATAATAGCCCAAAAGTTATAAAATACACTTCTGATTTATATCTTTATTTATACCTTATATTTATATTTATATCTTTACCTGATTTATATCTTTACCTAAATTACAAGATGGAAATCATCATCTGAAAGCAATGATATATTTTGACTTTTCATTAGACCCATTTCATCCTGTGGGTGAGCTACACACACCAAAAAATTACCAGCTTCAACAAAACATATGCAATAAATCGTACGACCCTTCCTCACACCTGCAGAAAAGAGTTGGGTAAGCAGTTGAAGCTTGCAGAATGTCCTGAAGAGGTCATCATCTCAACCTCGAGCTCTCCTGCACCAGAGCAGTGAAAGCAGGTGTCCTGCATACCTCGTCTATTCACCCCAATGTGATATTGTGCCTTTTTGATTTGACATAGTTCCTTCGGCATGCCTGACAGCGTCATGTCCTCTCATGCACTTGGGGAATTCGGTAATCTAGGAGAAAAAAAAAAGATCGATTATCTGCAGCTCCCCTGCACACGCCCAAAGGGCTGGGACATGACGCACTGTTAGACTCAAGGTCTCGACCTAGTCTAAGCAGCACATCATTTTATCAGACATCTAAGGAAAGAGATGTAGGAGGTGTACAGTTTTGTATTTGCCATAGTTAGATCTGACTTCTGCAAACCCTTTACTAGTGTCTAAAACTGAACATCCTCTTGATATTTGAATTCTGAATGTTATTGTCTCTCCTGACCTGCACTGATGTCACAAGCTGAAATCTTAGATACATCCCGAAACAGCACTGACAGTTCATTGGATTCTGAACAAATCTTCATCCTTCAAATTTTATTTTTGTGCTTATTCTTTTTTCACAACCTGTTCTCCTTCCCACACTGCTACACAGTCCCGTAATTCTGGATTATATGTGGCAAAAGAACGGAATGGCAGATGGGACTGCTCCATATTTAATGCCTTCAGGGAGAAGAAGAAAGCAAGGGCACATGTGTGGTCCAGCAGCAGTCTGTCAAGTCAGACCCTCAGAAATGTAGGAGCCTGGTGCCCCAAGAATGAGAATCACATAGACAAAACAGCTCAAAGAGCCACACTCCTGGTGCAAGAAAACTCACTATTCTCTTATGAATTTATGAAGCATGCAATCTACTATTTTGTAAATCAGGGATTTTGCTCAGAAGGCAGGGGAAGATTTGGAAGAGAAGGCCTGTGAAGAGGGATACCTTCATCTCCCTCTTTCTCCCATGCTGGGAGAGGATACAGTGGATGGGCACTAACAATACGTAGACTAGATCATAGCTATATTGGGTCTTTAAAGCTGTACTTCAATGTGATTTATGTACTCAGTGAGAGAGACACTGACAGTAACACACTTTGTATAATGGCCTGCTTTATTATGTTCATATATCCCTTGTCCCCAACGGTTGTTGCATTACTTAGTAATTAGCCCAAAATCTGTCTTTTGCCTTAATAGCAGTGATTTGTCTGGAGACAGGGTAATGCAGAACCCTGAGCAAGCTGTACAGGTGGAATACCTTTTTCCACTTCCAATATACTCTTCTCCAGCTTTTGAGGCATTCTTACTGTGAACAGAACACTTCCTGGTCTTCAGTCTGCTCTGTCTGCCTACCTTCACTTGCTGGGAGAAAAAGGGACTTAGCTCCCGGGCCAGTCATGAGGGGATGACATGTATTCCTCTCTTAGATGGACAATAGTAGAAAGGAAAGAAAGGCATTCCTCTGCTGCACCACACTTTTTTTTTTTTTTTTTTAAACAGCTGAGATGATTAAGTGTGAGCCTGCAAAGCTAAGATGCTGCTGGGGGTGCTTGCCTGAGCAGAAGCGGAAAAGCTTTGGGAAGAGCCTGTGCCCTGGGGTGTGAGAAGGGACGTTAGTTTGGTGTCTGAACTGTCTCTAGAGTATGCACAAGCAGCAGCAGGCTCAGACAGTGGGCAGAAACCAGGAATATGTGGTGAACAGTTAATGCATTCTGTAACAGCAAAGCAAAACTGAACAGCCCTCTTCTTCCAAGTGCATTAAAAAAATAAAATCATACAAGCCCTTTATTACCTAGAGGGTACGTGCTCCTCTGTTCATCTCTGCTGATCTGACAGAGCTACTTCAGATAAATGATAACGTAGCCGATGACATCCTCTGGCAGGGCAGCACCACTAAGACTATGTCCCTACATTTGGCAGAGGATCCTGGTGGTGCAGGCACAGGTTGTCTGAATGAGCACCATTTGTTTTTCAAAATAGAACTTGCTAAATTTTCTCTGCCTTCCGCAGTGCCACCTGGCGTCGGTTCCTTGAATGGGGATGAATTTCAAACACTAATATTTTACAGGGCCTTCTGATCTTTCTCATGTAGATCTTTTGAAGGCCCAAAGGATCGGCCTTGCCCGACCTTTTACATGGGTGTACGCATCATTTCCCTCTGTTACTGCAGACACGCAGCTAGTGATCTCCGGTGTTTGGGGGAAAAGCACGTGCTAACTGAAGGTCTCCTCCTTTTTGCCGGCCAAATAGCTTCAGCTGGATATTCCAAATAAACCTGCTTTCACGTTCTTATGCCACCTTCCTCATAACAATACTAATACTAACAATTTTATGCTTTGATGCTGATAAGCAGCAGCAGGTTTGTAACGCAGCTTCCTGATAAATTGCCATGTCAAACAGAGAAAAGGTCTCTGTGTGATCGTGAGCTCTGATCTGGTTTAGTGTTGTTCTGTTTCCTGCAGCAGGAGAATATTAGATTCAGATCCTGGTGCTTATATAGGTATAGAAATATAATCTGGAGAGCTCACCAGAAGAGATCTCTCCCAATCACCTATAACTTGTACTTATCATGCAGCCAAATAGCCTCATGTTTTTATTATAGAAGACCAACTTGGTTTTAGACATCAGAAATCCAGAGTTTGCTGATATTTTGCTCTTCCCATCATTTCCAGATGAAATTTTTAGTTTTAAAAATGTTAGCTTTCTCTGGACAACTCTGCCCATTTCCAGACAATGATTACTTTATCCTTAAAATGTAAAAGGTGATTAAAATTAGAGCAAATCTATGACTGGCACACAGTATATTAGCTGAGCCAGTACTTATTAACACAGTTCCCTTATTACATTAATTTTTTCAAACAGCTCCCTTAGAATTTCTTTCCATTACTGTGCATGAAGACATGTGGAGTCTGTCATCTGGAATGATATCTACATTGACATATAACACCCAGAGCCACTTCTCACAAGCATAAGCCTCCAAGTTCCAAACTCCATGCTGGAACAAGCCTTGGGCACCCAGTAGCCTCCTCCCTATGCCCTGATTCCATGCAGGAGTAGGCAACGTGCTGGGCCCAGATGTGAGCGGTGCTGCACTCCCAAGTAACCGGCACCACCTGCTCCCCTGGCTGCAGGCTCTGTAGACGTGCTGCAGCAAATGTCCATGGATAAGCACCACTAAGGTTGGAATGCTGTGGTATCCCGCTCTACTCCGCTCTCGTAAGGCCCCACCTGGAGTACTGTGTCCAGTTCTGGAGCCCTCAACACAAGAAAGACATGGACCTGTCAGAATGAGTCCAGAGGAAGCCACGAGGATGATCCGAGGGCTGGAGCACCTCTCCTATGCGGACAGGCTGAGAGAGTTGGGGCTGTTCAGCCTGGAGAAGAGAAGGCTCCAGGGAGATCTTATAGCGGCCTTCCAGTACCTGAAGGGACCTACAAGAAAGCTGGGGAGGGACTTTTCGTAAGGGCAGTTAATGACAAAACCATGGGTTTAAGATGAAAGAGAGTAGGTTTAGATAAGATATTAGGAAGAAGCTCTTCACTGTGAGGGTGGTCAGACACTGGAACAGGTTGCCCAAGGAAGCTGTGGATGCCCCCTCCCTGGAAGTGTTCAAGGCCAGGTTAGATGGGGTTCTGAGCAGCGTGACCTGGTGAAAGATGTCCCTGCTGATGGCAGGGGGTTGGAACTAGATGAATTTTAAGGTCCCTTCCAACCCAAACCATTCTATGATTCTATGATACCTCAGTAGGAAACGGATATTTTCTCACACTTACTTAACTTTTTAAAGAATCATCGCCAGTGCAAACCAACTAACAGCTACAGACTAGATAAATGCAGTGGTGGCGGTGTATGGTTTTTGTTAAAGAATTGCTTCAGCTCCCTGTAACACAGGGCCTGACATAGGAACAGCAAATGGAAACCGAGAACTCTGAGCCAAGGTTGAATGCATGTCAGTACTCCTGCCTCACATATGCAGGGTAGTCTATAATTACACAGTTTTTTTCCCCCAACAGATTCAGATATTGTGAAGCCCTCCCATGATAAACATGACCACCTTTCTCTTAGGCAAACATAATTAGGCACCTGGAATCCTAAGGTGCCCTTAACTGAATGCCGATGTCTCACATTTTATTAAACAATTCAGGAAAATTTCTGATTTTCAGCTAACACTGCCTTTTCAAGCATTAGCTCACGTAAGGTTTGTTGTCGAAATTCTTTCAACATTCAGTAGATTGTGTTGGAATTACTCAGTGTACTGTTTTCCATCTTAACTCTTTGATAAACAGTTCTGTCTGCTTTCTGTTCTGTTTTTGCCCAGCAGAGGAAGCAACTGGGAAACGAAATGAATCTGCACAGTATCCTGAACTGGACTCTGCTTCATTTGATTGTTTGATCACATATTTAGTTGTCTCATAGTGTCTATATAAGGCAGGACAATAATCCTTGCTATTGAGTTCTCTAAAAAATCAAAAACCACTAAAGGCAAATCTAATTTCTTCAAATTATCAGCAACTCATTTTGGAGAAAAGATTCCTAATCAAGATTATTAGAAGAGTTTTACACAAAGGTTGTGCCACTGTTGTTATACTCTCTCCCTCATAAAGCAATGGTGATAACAGTAATCATAATGCAGTGAATGCCAATCTTCATGAGGAAAACTATTCTTTCTAAATTATTTGGAATATAGTGTTCACTATTTTTTCTTCTACTAAGAAGAAGAGAGTTTTCTGACTTTTAAAATGCTTTTGGCATTAGAAAGCTAATAACGACTTCCTTCAGGTTTAGGAAACCTGAACAACCTGTTCATAACAAATTTATGCTGCTGGTGTGCGTTCTAGAGATGTGCTGAGTATATACCCTTGTCTTTAAATAGAAAGTAGTCAAAGGATAATTGCAGTATTTAAAAACACTGAAAGCATTCTAAGTAAGGAAAGACGGTTCTGTGCTTATAAGAAAAATAGAAGATCTGGGTTATATTCCTGGGCTGGGCAGATATTTCCTTTACGACCTTGGGCAAAATGCTTCATCTGTGCCTGTCCACATTTTCATGTTTTATTCTGTGTAAAATAGGGATTCTAACCCCTTTCTGCCTCAGAGAATACTAAAAATGTCTGTGCAGAGCTGGACATCTTGAGGTGGAAGGTGTTATCTGACTGTTATTATAAATGGAAACATGGGATATGTCTACATAGGCTCTCAGTTAAGAGCTGATCTAATTACACAAAGGAAACTGAAGAAATAGAGTTAACAAACCTCATTCTCAAAAGCTCCAGTTACTATCTGATTGTATCTCTTGTGTATTTATGTCTGGCTCTGGGAGCCTGACTCTCCTAGAATATGCTTTTAACAGATTTTCAGGAGGGAGGAAGTGTTGAGATTAGTTTCTAATCCAACAGGTAGTACATTTAAGAAATCTTTGAACAGTGTAACACAAAAGAAGTTACCTACAGAAGAATTACCCTGCCACAGGACAAGGAAATGTTCCTGCAGTTAGGAACCAAACGTGGTTCTCCTGCCAAATCACACACCTAAGAATTGCCAAATCTTTGTAGCTCCAGTGCTGCTCTTTTTGTCCGTGGCCCCTCTATTGCTACGAGTTCAACAGAGGTAATAATAAGCTGTATTTTGAAATTCTATAGAATCCTCTAATCTGAGCACCTAGGAGGATGTTAATGTAGACTTGGATTCACAGACATTTACAAGCCTAAAACCCACCAATGTTTTAACAGCCATCAGGACATGTACTCTTACATCCTCCTTTGCAAATTCAGGCCTTTAAAGTCACTTTGTTAGATCAATTTATTTTACCTCTTAACTTAATAGAATATGGAAGTTTTTTGACCAGGCATAACAAAATGATTCAATAGTTTAATGCAGGAAGCAGAGAAAAATACCATATTCAGTAATTTAGAGACATAGGATATTAATAATCAGGCTAGAATGTGGCAGGCAGCAACACTAAGAATTGTTCTTCATTCTCTTAAGAAGGCTGTGGATTGAAGTTTGTTTATGTCTTTCCTTACAAATATATAGTAATATACAAGGACTTTTCCTAATACTGTAAACTAAGTCAGCAATATTCAAGAATTGTAATGGAAAAAAGCTCAGGCTGGTATGAAGTTGACTTTAGGAGATGGAGCTTCATGAATATAATGGTTCACTAAAGTGACTAGCCTTTTTTCTTCCAGTATTTGTAGAAAGATGAAGCTCGAGATGTATTCTGCAGGGGATTTTGTTACCTTGACAGTTATTTTTGTCTGGAAGTATGGCACGTATTGTTACAAAGTGACTAATTGCTATTCTCAAAACAAACCTGCAGGAAAGAAAATGAAAATGTTTTCCTCTAATTTTAAAATTGTTTACCCTATACATTTAACACAGCTAGAGATACAGCTAGCTTATTTCTATTTATTTATTTTCTTGACTAGTTCATGGAAAGGAAAAAATGAGCATCAGAAAAACTCTCCAAACACTGAAAGGAGACAAGAAAAATTGATAAACCCTTTGAAAATCATTATGGAGTGAAATCGTCAGACTGACCTCTTAAAGAGTACACTGCTGGAAAACTGCTTAAATACAGAGAGTTCAAATACAATCTAAAGATGACATTTTCTTACCACTTTATGAATACTTTTGAAATTTAAAACAAAGGCACAGGAAGAATTGGTTCCTCCTTTGCCGACTGGTTGCTGTCTCTTCACCCCTGTGATAGAAGGAAAAAAACAAACCTTGACCTTGAGGCTCTGAGCTCACACAGATGTGAGAGTTGCTATTGGCATGAGAAATACGCACCTGGGGACATGAGTAAACAAAGTAAGGTTAATAAAAATAAAAATAAAAATAAAAATAAAAATAAAAATAAAAATAAAAACAAAAGTATCTCTGCCCTTATTGCTTCATAGTGAAATTAGCTAAAAATTACCTTGTCATTCCTGGTTGCACAGTATTGCAATGCTTTGTAGAGCTTTGTTATTGACTTATGTTATGTTTAATGAGTTACTTTTGCCTAGTGTTATTATCACATTTATAGCAATAATCTCCTTACAAATCCATTAATACTTCTTTTTTGATTGGAGTGCTACATAACATTTCTGTATCCAATGTCTTAGTTTGACAGTTTCCTTCCTCTCCTTTGTCTAGGGCTGAGAAAGATCAAATGCCTTTGCTCTAAAATACTGAAGCTAGATATTGTCAAAACTCCTGTGGAAAAGATGATGTCGTGTACAAAATGAAATATATATTTGGAAATATTAACTCACTTTTATTACAGAGCTTCATTCTCCAGGCTCCCTTCCAAAACTATTGCTCTGCTTTTTAAAATGAAATGGTTGTCAAAAAGTGGCTTTAACTTTCAAAAATATTTTGACAGCATTTTGAGGGATTTTGACAAAACAGAAAACATTTTGTTACCAAATCACGTTCTGGTAGAAGATGATTTGATGTGATTTCTTTACTGCAGCTCCATATGTGTAAGATGACTGTGATACTACAGGCAGCATAGGAACTTAGAAAATGTCAGGTAGTTTTATGGAGCTTGTTGGAATCCCTGTTTGTTGGCTGCAGTTATACTATTCAGTAGAAAGATATACAATGCTGTCCACCCCTGCATAATCAATAACATTTAATATTGAGTGGGCTCCATGTATGTATGTCTGTATCTTCATTTTGGAAAGGAATTCTGATTATGGCTAAGAAGTATGGGATTGATAAAAAGAAAACTTGATAGATAGTGGAGGCACTGCCAGAAAAAAAGACATTAGTATTACTTCCAGTTTATAGGATAGCTAGTATTATTCATCTAAAATTATTATTTTACTGCAAATACTGAAAAAAATCCAAAATAAAACATGAAAATGTCCTCAATTTTGCCCTTACACAGCTTAAATCATAGTTTCTAGCATGCCTTAAGTAATTTCAAAACACTGGTTTCTTTTTTGATATACATGTCAATTCAATGGACTTTCTGTAGGTATATGGCATCGTGGAACACAATTCAGGCTCCTTGGTCAACAGAAGAACAGCTTAAGGGAAGAGTTTTGAAAACTGAAAGGTGGGAGCAATATTGTGAAAGTTACAAGTAGGCTGCAATGCAGAACTAACACACTCAGGAGGGTTAAACTGTTTGGATCAAACTCCCTCTTCATCTGAGTCCTACTCGTGCACAGGGAAAACATCTATCTGAAATCAAGTCACAACACCTCATCCTAAAACATATGGCCTTTCAAAAGTTAGATCTGTGGGCACCTTTGCTAACCTTTTAATATTGCAGACTCAGCATAGCAGGGCTCTAGGGCATTACAGGAAAAGAAAATACACTTAGGTACAGAAGCCAAATGGTACTGGAGCCAGAAGAGACCCAGCTGCTGCTCCTCCAGGGCTGCCATATGCCAAGTAAGGCACAGACAGAATCCTCCGCTGTCTCCAATCACTGTAATTCTTGACATTTTTGGTTATATGACACAAAGAAATGTCTACCTGGCACAGTGAAATGCTGGAGGTGTCAGCACGATGCTGTACTGATTTTGATGTGTTCCACCAACAGTTAGAATTGTCTAAGGCACTGTGCCCTGTAGGTGTAACCACAAAGGACTTAAGGAAACCAGAGCAATTAACCTTCACTTCTTTAATAAGGGTAGGAATCTTTTCTGAGCATTATTGCTTAGATTTAGACAGCTTAAAACCAAAAGGGACTATGATGCCCTCCAGTCTGATCTTGTCCACAACTTAACCACAACTCAGTAGCTTCTGTGTCATTTTGTATCTGGTCGCTAGGCCTGTAACAGAAGGCTGATTTAAAATGTTTGAGATATGGAAAAAACTGCCTTGCTCTTAAACATATCTCTCTACTGAATTGAATATCTATATTGAATTAAACCCCTAATTTTTTCTAGCCTTATTTTGGCAAGCTTCAGCTTCCATCTCCATCTCATTGTATGTTCTTCTGTCATAAAGTTATTTACTATCAGAAGCATTTTCTTTATGTAGCAGCTCTGAATGCAAGTCTCTTTAAGCTTCTATGGATAAACTGAATTCCCTGTAAGTCACTGTCATACTTCTAAAAGCATGCATTTAACTATGCAAACTGATGGATTTTCTGTACTATGAAAAATCTGAATGGCAAACACTTTTTCTTTTATTGTCCAATGCTGAGAGGTCAAACAGCAAGGTCAACCAAGCCTATAGCTATACAATAAGAAAAAAATAGTTGATATTTTTTCTTTTTCACTTTTCAAAAATGAAATAAATTAATATATGATTTTTTATGTCCATTAAATTGCTGAGGGACATCTTAAGCTGATTTAAGCTACATCATAGCTGTACTGGAGTTGGTAAAACCACAATAACCTGCATATGCTAGCAACCTGCCTTATCAGAATTAGCATTTCTAAAGAGGATTGCAGGATTAACTCTTTTCATTAAGAAAAAAGCAAGGATATCTGTGAGCAGTAGAACTAATGAAGCTTAGTTTCCTGTTTCCCAGCAATCTGCTTCCCTCCTGCCTCTCTCTGACTACTTTCCACACTATTTCCAGAGCTCTCTGTCCCTTACACCTTCAGTTCCTGCATCATCCATCTACCAGACCAGGCAAAAAGCAGCTGGCTCAGAGCTGGGTGTATATGTCTCGCTGTCCAGGGTGTGCGTGGCAATCAGCCGGTTTGCTAACAGCGAACACAACAGGGAGAACTAAGTTCTCCTTACCTTTCTTTCCAAGGGGACACTAACTTGGATCTTAGCACTCTCAGCCACTGAATTCCATAAAATTTTTATTAAGTTAATATCCTTAAGGACTCTGTCCCTCTACTAAATCTGCTTAAAATGGGTGAAGAGCTCCGACGGTTATGAGGAGGCACTGACACAAAGGCCAACTGCATAAACCACATTTCCTTAGGAAAAAGAGGCTAGAAATGAAAGAATATATTCCCGGTAATATAACAGAACAGTCGGCTATTACAGTACTTCAGAAGCATAATGTAGGTTGTGGTTCTGCTGAAGCTGAAAAGCTTAGATTAGTAATTGTACTTTTGCTTGCAGGCACACACGAGTGACTGCATTTTAATTGCATGTTCTTATTGTGCTGCTCTGTGTTGTGTTCTGATTTCAGAACAGTGATGCAATTGCCATAGGTAAAACAGCCACTAAGAGGATATTTGAGAGTGACTGGTTTCCCTTGGAATTTAAAGATAGCGTAAACACCACTTCCTGATATTATTGCCAAAGTATTTTTCTCTCATGTGACCAACCATATTTGCTGCTTGATAGATTAACACCTTCCATGATGGAACCTAAATCTAAATCTGAAGTCACTCACTCATCAGTAGTGAGTCACCAGCTCTTTGTAGAAGAGTTGAAAGGGAAGAGTATGAAGTGTGTGCTTCACAGAATCATAGAATGTTGTGAGTTAGAAGGGACCCACAACGATCATCAAATCCAACTCTTGCCCCAGCATAGGACAGTCGCAAGATTCAGACCATGTGTCTGAGGGTGTTGTCCAAATGCTTCTTGAATATTGTCAGGCTTGGGGCCATGACTGCCTCCCTGGGGACCCTGTTCCAGAGCTCCACCACCCTCTCAGTGAAGAACTTTTTCCTAATGTCCAACCTAAACTTGCTCTGGCGAATCTTCCTACCATTTCCCCTGGTCCTATCGTTGGTCACCAGAGAGAAGAGATCAGGACCAGCTCCTTCTCTTCCCCTTGTGAGGAAGTTATAGACTGTGATGAGATCTCCTTTCAGTCTCCTCCAGGCTGAACAAACCAAGTGACTTCAGCCTCTCCTCATACAGCTTCCTCTAAGCCCTTCACCAATTTAGTGGCCCTCCTCTGGACACTCAGGTGGAGAATGGAACAGAGACTTTTCTGCTGCTCAGTACAAAAAGAAGTCACACCATCTTTGAAATCTTTCCTTCAGAATTATTAGAGGTGCAGACTACAACCCCCAGTTATTCACATGGAATGAATTTCTGATCACTCTAACTTGGGGTTCTACCTTACTTCTTCAAAGAGTCTAAAGAAAGCACCACTAGGATTTGAAGAGTTATAATGTGAGTGGTAAGACTATGATAGTCCTACAATCTTCCAAGTAAGAAAACCCTATACATCCTCAATAAATTTCAGTTCTCGGCTTGCCATCATGATTAGTTTCTACTAGTAATGCTAGTGATGAACCATCTTTTACATCTATAATGTTCCCATAATGAAAGGCTTGCGTGTATGTGTCAATAGAAGGCATATAAAAAGTTGAGGCTACACAGAGATAATGAAGCTGGGTGCCAACATGGGCTGCCAGGAAGAAGCACGTTGCACAGCAGG
>NW_010301702.1:16109-16740 GCF_000700745.2 Antrostomus carolinensis
CAAGACCACCTGGCTGCTGCCATGTTTCAAAGCACCTCTTAGGGGACAGAGCACAGGTGGGATAGACAGAGAGCTCCAGCAGCACAGGGAGAAGAATTATTCCCTAATTACCTATTTTGGGCCAGATTTAGCATGAATTTACTGAATAAAAGAAATGGAAGACAGACATTTTGGCAAGCCAGTGTCTGTCAGGGGGTGCTAAGGGTCAGTGAGAGCACTGCTGGCCAGCCAGGCCGTGCTGCCCCAGCACCCCACTATGGCTGCAGGCCCAGCGGGGCGGCCAGAGGCTGAGACCCCCACAGGGGACAAGAGGGGGTCAAGGCTGAGTGGTGCAGGGAGGACGTGGGTCACGGATCTTCACACCCTTTCCCAGATCCACCTTGAATTGTAACTGCTTTGTGTGGAGAAGTTACCAACGTGCCTTGACCCCCAAGGCAGTGAAGTGCAAGTGCGGCCACCCCACGGCTGTACCCGACTTGCTCTTCTCTGGGGAGGAATGAGTGAGCCTGGTGTCCCGGGATTTTGAGGGACTGGTGAAGGGACGTTTTCCAAAAAGTGGGAAGCTGTTGCAGAACAGGAATTTTCTATTTCCATTTTTGGGAATCTGGGAAACGTCTTTGTAAGGGCTGGC
>NW_010301703.1:0-23225 GCF_000700745.2 Antrostomus carolinensis
GGGCGCCGGCAGCGCGGCCCCGCGGCTCGGCATAAACGGCCGTAGGCAGAAACGGTCTGTGTGATTCTTTTCCCCCCTATCCCAGATTTTGACCTCCTGCCATTCCAGGGACTGTGGGCTGTGCCGTGTGCCCCGGGCTGCTCTCGGGCACATGAGAGCTGGCCAGGCTTTCCCCCTCGTCACCGCCGGGGCCACAGGACGCAGCAAGAGGATCTGATTTTAACGGACGGATTGTCTCAAGCCAACGTTCAAAGTTCACCTTCATGCCAAAGATTTTCAGGATTCGGATTGTTTTATAACAATCTTGGTTGCTGACAGTAGTGGTGTTGTTTCACGGAAAACTCTAACGTGATTGTTTTTTGCAGGGAAACATGTCGGCTCCCTATTGATTGTGCTGTTAAGAGGAGAAACACGTTGCCCTTTTATCGTACTTTTTTACAGAGGTTGAAACATTTGCTGTATCATTGGAGTATTATCTTAAATGGATACATGGGTGTTTAAAATGTAAAAAAAAAAATAGTAAACTATCACAGAGAAGTTTTACAAAATTTAAAGCGTTAAATTTCCAAACAAACTTCTTGCAAAATTGGATGTAAACACTTTCTTGCATATCCTAGTGTGGGCACGTCCTGGGCTGTGTTATGAGCAGCAGAGCTAGCACAAGTGCTTCCTTCGCTCTATTTTGCACTTGTAAGACTACGTTTGGAGTATTGTGTCTAGTTTAGGGCTCACCAGTACAAGGAAGACATTGATATACTGGTGTGATTCCAGTGGAGGCCACCAGACTGGTGAAGGGGCTGGAGCACATGACATAGGAGGACAGGCTGATAGAACAGGATGGGTTCAGCCTCGGAAAGAGAAGGCTGAGGGGAGATATTGTTGCAGTCTGTGACTGTGTGATTGGAAGACACGGAGAAGGTGGAGCCAGGTTCTCTTGGAGGTGAATAGTTGTAAAGCAAAAGGGAACGAGCATGAGTGGGAATGTTGAAAATTCCAGTTATTTATTAGGAAAAAGGATTTTTACTGTGAGAGTGGTCAAATAGTGGAAGAGGTTACCCAGAGAGGCTGTAATCTCTTCAGCCTTGAAAATGTTCAGGAGCCGAATGGACTTGTCCCTGCATAACCTGATCTAATTAGAGCTGTTTTGAGCAGAGGGTTGGATGAGGTGACTGCCAGCCTAAATTACTTTATGAGTCTATATGATGGTTTCAGTTTTGTTCCTGATTTCCATCTGTCACGTTTTGCTTGGACTCACTAACACTCATGGCTTTTGTACAAAAGTTTGTTCCAAATCATTGAGATCTGATGTCCATCTTTTGACAGACTAGCTCATGTGTTGGTTCTTGATACCAGGAGAATACACCTTGGGCGTGGGAGAGAATAACATGCTGATACGCTTTGAGTTCAGACGGCATTTAAGGATGCAGGCTCTTCCTCCCTGCTGCACACTTAACAGCCCCTTTTTTCCATTGTTGGAGGCTTCACTGGTATCTTGTTGAACTAGGTACTGGTACGTCAGTGTTAAATTTACTCTGCCTTACCTCCAGGTAGCTTTTCAGTCAGGCTGTGCAGAGAGAAAGAAGGATCATTTCACCTGTCTGCTTGGGTTGAAAATAATGATTCCTATGTTTTGTCTTCCACCAGGAAATAAGGGCTGAGATCAGAAATCAGTGTTATGAAGATTCTTGACAGCACCTGTGACAAACAGACTTGCCTTCATGTTTCTGATTTCCCACCTTGTTTAATGTGTTTATAAATGTGATTTAATGTCAGCACGATAAAAAATTGAGAAGGTCTTTGGGAGAGGTCTCGCAGTGCTCACTCAGGAGGGAGAAAAGAGGCATTTAATTTCTGTTCGAATTTTCAGTGACTGTCAAGGTGTTGATGCCTTGTCACAATGTGCCTGGAAAAAGCATTTTGTTTTCAGTCCTGAAGTCTGTGATGATGTATAGTACTGTACACAAAGTTCAAAGGAGAATAAATAATAAATGTGGCACTGATCAAAAAACATCTGAAATTTATGATTACTGGGATTAATCTCGATGGGGACACAAAAACTACGCTGACTGTAAAACTCTGAGATTAATTTTCAGTACAATTGCAGTGTAGCTTTATGTCTATATTAAGAAGGAAAGCTACTGCTATGTTGGCATCGTAGAGCAGTTTAGGTCAGAAGAGATCTATGGAGTTCACCGCCTACTCAGATAAGGTCTGCTTAGGTCAGTTTGCTCAGGGTCTTGTTTGCTAGAATTTTGAGTAGCTCCAGAGATGCCTTTTCAGGCAACTTTTTCCAGTATTTGACCACTGACAGCGAAAATGTTCTGATCAGAACTCCCTCTGTTCCAGCTTGTGTCTGTTATCTCTTGTCGTCTTACCCTGCCCTGTATCACACGTGTCATCAGTAACCAACTCGCTCCCTTCCTGTTACAGTAGGAGCACTAGGACTTACCGCTGTACATTGCATGGATGTCTGTGTTCAAAATGCAATCTGACAAACAAGAACTTGCATGGTTTTTATCTTGTTGTCAGTCATATTTTCTGAATATTTGGACAACCAGCTGTTTGGTTATTGGGTGTGAGAAGTATATGCATTTGGTGTTTTCCCACAAATCTGTTCAGTGAGAATAGAAGGAGAACACAGGAGTTTTTTATGGAAAAAACCTTTGCATGTTCTGGTAAAAACAGACTTTGTAACCAATAAGACATGACCCATTGAAAATATTCAGATCTTTATAGAACATTTTAAAGAGAAAGGCTGAATTTAAGAATTGTTATTTGGGGCTTGTCTAAACTCCTTATAGAAATGTGTTGTCAAAGACCCCACATGTGTCACTTGAAATACGATGTGAAATTGCTGGAGCACTAAAAAAGAGACAAGAAACTTCAATTCAAAGCTGCTGCTCACCAAAAATGCACAGCAGTGCAGTTAGTTAGTCTTGTCAGATTGATGGGAACTTTCGTCTTGCAGAGCTTGGAAGTTCTTTTTGTTTGTTTCTTTTTCCTTTTTCCTTTTTCCTTTTTTTTAAGTATAATTTCTGTATAATTTATTTCTTTCATAGTAAGTGATGGATTGGAGCTGAGGCCAAAATACAATGGGATTCTCCACTGTATGACCACTGTCTGGAAACATGAAGGACTACGAGGCTTATATCAAGGGGTAACTCCAAACATGTTGGGAGCAGGGGCTTCCTGGGGACTTTACTTTTTCTTGTAAGTAGAACTGTAAAATGTGTCATATCCTGTGCAATGTAATGTTTAGATATGCACTGCATCTTCTTTGGGGGTATAAAAATGTGCTAAGTGACTGATAAAACTGGTAGTTCTTTTAGTAAGTCCAGGTCTGTTACCCTCTATTATGGTTTGCTGTTTTAGAATGTAAGCAGTTTGAGTCAAAGACCTGTTATTTTGTCAAATACATTCCCTTAATGCTGCGAAAATACTAAGCAACTTGAGAGATGGTGACATCATTCATGAAGAATCCTCTAAAAGTGCCAATGTATTGTGCTTAAAACCTGAGGAAAAATAAAAACCTAAACTGATGTGGTAAGAATTAAAGAAAATGGTAAAGTTTTCTGCTAAAGCTAAATGGTTAACTGATTTTTAATAATTTTAGTGACAGTCAGTTCTTTCATTGTCTTTGTGAGTTGATGGGCTTTGCTGATAAAGCCCTTTCTTTTTTAATACTCGATCTTTTCTACTTTGTTAGCTGTGTAACTGTGACCTGATTTACTGCTGATCCCTATTAATTGAGCACTGTAGGGAATAGTTAGTTGGTATGCCTATGCAAACCTCACATGTCACTTGTCTAGACTCTGTTATTGTTGGGCTTCAGTCCTCAAGCTTTGCTTTAGATTCCTATTGACAGTTCAGCTCCTGTTGATGGTTTATCATTCCACCAAGAATGGAAACTGGACCAACAGAAGAAAGCTCAGCATATTTCTGAGCTAGAAGATAAGATACCTGTCACTACTGCTCTCAGTAAAAAGGAAGCAGTCTAATAATTTTGTTTTAGAAGTTAATTTTTACGATCAGATAACTGTTTCAAGATGCAGTCCCATTGATACTGACAGCAATACTTTCTCGATTGAAATCTGTATGACCATAGTTCACTTTAAAGGCTAACTGCTCAGAGATCAGTTAATCAGCTAAACAAAGATAGTTTGCTTAAATATGTGTTTTCAAAGGTTTATGTTTTCTCTGATCTTAAGTGACTTGGTTTGGACTTTTTTTAGTGATGTAGGTTTGTTTTTCACCTTTACCAAAATACATGTTATGTTTTCCAGTTACAATGCCATCAAAGCTTACAGAAAGGAAGGGAAGCTGGAAAGTCTCAGTGCAACTGAACACCTAGTGTCAGCTGCAGAGGCTGGTGAGTTTAAATGTAAAGATGAATGTTTGCTTCTGGCCTTTCTATATTCTGCTCCCTGCCTTTGTGTGTCAGTGCTGCCTTTTCTTACAGGTGGCAAGTATAAGTGTTTTGAATCTAAATGCAATCATTTATTGTTTGTAAATAAATTAATGATGTCTAAGTTGAATAGTTGGATCACTGTGATCTTTTCAGTTTTGCTCAGAAGCAGCAGTTGTCACAATACCTTCTAACCTTTTTTTCATTGTGTATAAGTGTTTTCCATATTTAGTACTATATTGAGTCCCAAAATATAACTATAAATCTGCTGCTATCAGCTTGCTAACTCATTAAATGTTTAACTCTTAGACCTGGAAAAGAGGAGGCCTATTGAAGTTAATACAATAAGTGAACTGGTCATTGGTATTTGAAAATCCTTATCTATGGTCCAAGTTTTTTTTAGAAACTAAAGATCAGAAATAAAAATACAACTTCTGTCAGCAAGACTTTTAATATGTTGTTTCTAACATACGTTCTTGTACATGCTTCTGTGTTGTATTTAATCTAGGCAATTGAGAAGACTTTTTATTAAGCTGTTGGAACATTCATTTAATGTTGAAATATAAAGCATATTGTTTGGTGTGAAAAATAGCAATGGGTTCTTTTACAACTATATTTTCAATAACCTGTAAAGCTACAACAGGTTGCTTCTGTTAACCTGTCAAGATAAGTAAGCAAATTTCTCATGACTGAGGTGTCCATTCAATTTTGAGCACTTGTATACCCAAAGAATAACTCGGATAATCGGGAGTACATTAGGAAGTTACTTATGTTTCCTGTCTACTCTGGATTACACTACTGACTGTGAGAAGGTGAGGCAGAAAAGGAGGTATACTAAGAATATGCAAAAAGTCATATGCTGTACAGAAGTATTACCAGCAGGAGTAGGTTGGACTTCACTGTGAGCTTTGAAGGCAGAGAGAGGAAACAATGAGGGACATAAATGTCACTGTTTTAAGTAACATGAGTACTCATGTAGGATAAGTAGTTTTGTCATTGTAGAAGCCTGTGTTACAGGGGACTGAAGAAACAGGGACAAGCTTTGGAGTAACAATCAGTCTAACTTCCATCTGTTCTCAGGAGCCATGACTCTCTGTATTACAAACCCGATATGGGTAACGAAGACACGACTTGTGCTACAGTATAATGCTGGCGTTGATCCGTCAAAGCGACAATACAGAGGAATGTTTGATGCTCTTATAAAGATATACAAGACGGAGGGCATACGTGGCTTATATAAGGTAATAAAACTGAAGAAAAATTCCAGGATTGTCTGGCACCACTCAGCAGCACAGTGAGGCTTGTAAATACTAATCTGAAAAAAAATACAAGTAAATTTTTGTATTAGCTCACTTACTTTTATTCTGTGAGTCTTCTTTACCACTGAAGAACTGCAGCAAAAAGGCTTCATCAGAAGAAATGCTATTGTACCATTGCAATGTAAGAAATCACTGAAGAATAGAGAGTAAGCTTTATGGCTAAGCAATATTCTATTGGGTGATAATGATGAAATGAGGGTAAACTGCAAGCTGCTTCTTAATTTTTTGGGGTCTTCCTATAATTAGAATTTGGATAAGGAGGGCAGCAATAGCATAATCTGTCTTGCTGCTAGTACTTTCTTCCATTTCATCCCTTATCTCTGTCTTTCTGACATCTCATGGAACATAACATATGACTAAAGTAGTTGCTAATTTTTTTTTTCACAATGGACGGTTTCACAGCTGCTCATTTGCCCTCTAGTTACTGAGATCTGTAATCTCTCATCTCTAGATCCATAAAATTTGCAGACTTCTACATACTGTCTGCATATGTGTGAGTTTTTTATTCCCTTTAATTTATGGAAACAGTTCGCAACTGGATTTGGACTTTTTGCCGCCCCCTTCCTTCTGGCCATGACATCAAGGTGCATTCATCAGTGCCTGGAAGGTGTGAAGAAACCTATTTTAGTTCAGTCTGGCTCTTCCCCTGCAAGTAATGCTAATGAACAAGAACACTGTCTCTTAGGAGTTGTCCTGATTACTGAACATGAAATTATTTTATTTGCAGGGAAAAGTATAATCCTTCCTTTGCTGAACGACTAATATGCCACATACCGATGAATGCCAAACTCTGACATCAGGAACAAGGCAGCTTACTTATTCACACCTAAATTGAAATTGTCAGGATTTCTGATTTGCCTGCCTGGATGTCTGCTCTGTTCCATGTAGATAAGTTATAGTTTCTTGCAGGGTTTAAGATGTGCTTCCATTGAGTTACTTTTCATATCATTCGTGCATGTAGCATGTGATGCCTTTGGCACTAGACACTTCTTTGTAGTGTTAATCTGCAAGTGGGGAACTACACCAGGTTCTTCCTTTGAAAGAGCAAATTACTTGTTTAAATCTGCAAAGAAGGTGACCTACATAACTGTGCACACTGAGCAACTTTCATTTGATGTCAGGGGGAACTTTCATTTAACATCTCTGTGTTGGGGAAGAAGGCGCCTCTTCAAGTCGCTCTTTGACTTCTCCGTACTTTAGCCTTCCTCCATTTTCTGTTTTTGAGGGCATTTTAATCTTTTCTCTTTCTTGCTTTATTTGAAATTTGACGGCTGAAGTTTTGTTAATGGCCCTGAGTTGCAGCTGTAGTGTACATGAATGTCATCTTTTTCCTCATAATCTTAATTTCAGATAGAATTCCTTACAGCAAATAACCAACCAAAAGTTGGAAATAAAAACTGGAAGTAGTTTCTTTCTGATTAATTTGAGATTAGTCTTCTAAAGAATGGTATTTCCATCCAAGCAATTCCATATTTGCTCTTCATTTCACAAGATGCTGTTACTGGTCTCGGCAATTCCTTACAATCGTTTGGGGCACGAGACTAGTAATGTCAGGATGCATCAATCTTTCTAGCAGGGGTCAAAGCTGTCTTTATTAGCTCTGTTGGGTATTGTTCATTCATTAAACTATAGTTCATCTGAAGATGGGTTCCTCAATAACTTATTCTTCTTGAACTTGCCTGGTTTTGAAAAGACGGGAGTCTTGAGTCTTTCCTTCACTGATTATCCCAGTAATCATCTAGTCAGTGATCTTCCCCACCCTCCATCCATTAGGCTTTGTTCTTTGGCCTCTGTCCCCCAGATGACTGGAGACAGAGCTGCTCTGCTGCACACCAGGCTGAGCTAAAAAACAGCTTGGGGTTATGTAATTTGAAGATAGCTGTAGATCTGTTGGAGATCCGAGCTCTAAAAACTACTTTGCCATGAAGTTGAATGTCATGCAACCATCTCCGTGTTGTATGGTTCCTTTCAAGCATAAGGCATTTTTGTGTAAAATTGTAAGAATAAGAAAACAGAGTAGGAATATTTCAAAAATCTCCTCAGCCAAGATATTTCATTACTGTGAAGAAATCAATTTTGCTTTGAAACATTTTTCCATAAGAACACATTGTTTTGTATGACCAATAGAAGCCGAGGTCAGCTCTTATTTTACTAAGGAGCATTGTCTGAGATTGCCTCACTCTCTTTTTGTGTTTTTTAATATTGGCTCAACATTAAAAGTCCTTCAGTCTTTGGAAGCTTTCCCCATCAGCACAACGCTTAGAGCATGCTGGTACTCATTTAGCAAGGATCATCAGGAGATGCTTTAGGACTCTTGGGTGCAAGTTATACAAATCTGCTGGCTTAAATTTAAGTTTAGCACTGTTAAATGTTGTTTAACATTCTTCTTTTGTTAGTGGGGAAAACATTACTTCATTCTCCTATGATATCAATACATCATTCTAATTCTTTCCAAGCAGAAAGCAATTATTTCCTCTGTCTTTTAATGGTTTTGCTGTCTAATCATGGGCAAATGTCTGTGAAGATTTTCCCTCCTATCATTATACATAAATTTCATACTGTTCCTTTTTCTGCTGACCCAGATAATTTTTTTATTTGATATTTTCAATAACTTTGTTTTTCTTTGTTCCTTCTCTTCTGTTTTTGTATTACTGGTTAGTTTTCTTTTCTGATCCAGTATTTCTGAATAACAAATTTGTCCTTTCCCTATGTTGTAGCCCTTTGGCTTCAAACTTCACAAAATTCTATGATTATGCTCCCAGTTGACAAAATATACATGTATAGTTTAATTCCACTTACTATCATCTGAGGAAGTGTTTTTTCTGGGACTTTAGCTAGCCCTTAATGCTTTTCGTCAGTTTGTGGTAACTGATGATTAGTTCATGACCATTACTTTCTCCTGTGAGAAGAAATTCATCCTCATTTATCAGAGATCATAAAAATCACAGCCTGAGTGACTCATTATCGTAAACTTAGAAATCTGTAGCATCCAGAGAGCTGATCTCTGAAGTGGTAGAAGCTCTGGGCAGTTTTTATGCCTGCTGTTGTTTTAGTTGGGGGTTTTTTTCTGCAAGTTTGGAGTTTATGAAGTAATTTGTTGTTTTGTCCTGTTACTGTAGACATTCCAATGGACTCCTACCAGGATCCCTTCTCTTTTTCTTCTTCTCCAGGCTCTTAGTAGTATATTGATAAGTCTTTATTCAACATTCTGGGCTTCTGATTTAGTCTAATACAGAGTTTTATGTCTCAACACATCTTTTAATTGTCTTACGTGAATGAATCATGGGAGATCAGATAAAACCATTCAATACCAGTATTTTTTGAGAAATTTTGATTCTCTGAGTCCTATTACTTGCATTTCGATCACTTTCTCCATTATAATTGTTCCTTTGCAACATTTTTCAGCAAGCTTTTGGCTCCTTTAAGTCATTTCTGGCCAAGATGATTGATTTCCCATTTATTTGTATTTTTCCACTGTTGAGTGACTAACTCTTCAAAAACAGAATTAGTGCTTCTCAGAACCCATGCAGATGACAGATCATTTTCAACTGAGCTAGTCCTGCTCCTGAAAGAACTCATGCATTCTCTTTCTTGTAGAGACACCTGTTTTCCCCCTTCACTTCAGTTTTTTTGGAAGTAAACTTTTCTGTATATTTTTATATTATAATCTTACTGTCCATTATTGGCTCTTATAAATGAGGAGCATTTCCCAGGCTGCTTTGTTACACCTTTGGTTGCCTCTGCTGGGCTACCTTGCGATATGCTCTGAGCAGGGTGAGGGATGCACTCAAACTGATTTGAATCTTAGATTTATTTCTGTAATGTAAACCATCCATGAGTCCTTGTATGAGTTAGCTTTTCATCTGTGCCCTTCAACTTTCCCCTGTGCAAGCATGTGTGTGTGTATAATATATATTACACACACACTTTTTTATATAGAAATGTATATAGATATATCATAGATACACATTTATATACACACACACATGCACACATGTACATACGTATCTCCAGGACTTGATCACAAAAATTTTTTACACCTTTGCTCCTGATAGACCCCCTTGCTGAGACTCCAGCTTCTGTCATTGCCTCACCAGTCTCAGGTGGGAACTAAACCGCTTAGTGCCAGTCCCTGGAAAGGGGCATGCACTGAGCAGCACATGGGCAAAACTGCAGCTTGATTTGTATTCCTACGGTCCTGATCCATGTTACCAGCTTTGTAAGACCTGTGCTGGTGCCCTGTGAGGTGGAGTCCCTAGGCCACTTGTTTTATCTTGTTCACTCATTAGATGTTTTTAGCCTGTATGTCATTTGGAGAAAAGTAACATTTTTTACACTCTTCTGTGATGCCTGCCATTAATACCAACCCAGAATTGGCTTTGAGTCATACTGCACAGTAGGATGTGTGCAGTCACAGTTTGTAAAGTAATGGAGGACATATGTGTGTGTGTGTGTAAGCTGAGCTCTGTCAGGTTGTATAGTTTCTGTGGGTTGCTGTTTAACCTTGGTTTATTCCTTTTTATAGGGATTTGTGCCTGGTCTGTTTGGAACTTCACATGGAGCACTTCAGTTCATGGCATATGAGGATTTGAAACTGAGATACAACAAGTATAGAAACAGAGTATCAGATACAAAATTGGTATGATCCTTGAGAATAAAAATGTGTTGTGGCATGTGAATAAGCAGAAATTTATTCAATTTGTCTAGGCTGTAGAACAGCCAAGTGTACAAAGTATTGATACATTAATTGGAATGTAGAATATATAGAAGGAAATTGGACTAGATGATCTCTGGAGGTCCCTTCTAATCCCTAACATTCCGTGATTCTGTGTGAAATAATACTTTTTCACTTTTTAGGAACAAGCAACTGGTTAGCACTGTCTTCCTGTAGGGAACCCAGCTTCTTATTTTGGCAAGTGTTTTGAGATTTTAGAGGGAGGAATGATTTTTTTGTCTTACGTGGTGGAACCATAGGTGGTGGTCTTAAACACTTAAATGGCAAACTGGTCAGGTGCAAGTTGGGCAAAGGTTGTTACTTTTGGAAGAAGTGTTTTCACTTGACAGGAATGAGAGGGCACAACTCACGTTTTACAATTAATTACTTGTAGCACTGTATATAGTATATGTAATTTTTTTAAATGTATGTATTGCAAGGGGGGAAGAATTCTAGAGTATTGTTTAGTTCAACAATTAAAAATCAAATAAGATTTCAGGAAATTGGCTAATTTAAGCTGTACTTAGGGCAAGCCTGGTAATTTTTGTTCCTTTTAGAACACTGTGGAATACATAATGATGGCAGCTGTATCCAAAATATTTGCTGTGTCAGCAACATATCCCTATCAAGTTGTGCGAGCTCGTCTTCAAGATCAGCATAATACATATTCTGGTGTGTTTGATGTGATCCGCAGGACATGGAGGTAGGCATGCAGAGTTAAAATTTTACATCTTGGAAAGTGAGTTTTACGGAATCAGAACTATGTTTACTGGTTTCCATGCTGCTGACTTGCAGAACCAGTGCAGTTCAGAGCAAACAAACTGTTAGCTGTACAAAGTCATTTTGTGCAAGATGCCACTAATACCAATAATTTAAGGACAAGGGAGGAGATAGGAGATGAAGCCTGTTTTTTATTCTGTCTCCCTTTTCTCCTCCCTGGCAAATTTCATTTACAGGTTGAAAAATAACATTGAGTTGGCTGTTTTGGGGCTCTTAAACAATGAAGTCTCTCTTGAACTGCTTTAGATTATTGCATACGACAGGAAGGTTGTGCTGCTGGGTGTTGCAGCTAATCCAAATTCCTGGCAGGAGGAAGTGAGCTAGCCAGAGCTGTTTCTACTGATGTCCCTGGGTTACTCTGCGGCCTGGCTGAATTTGTAGTCTAATCCCAGCTTCCTGTAGGACTTTTAGAGAACTGTTACCTCACACCTATGCCTGTCTTCTCACAAACTTCTTCCCTCAGCTCCGGAAAACACATGAGATTTTTCCCACAGAACTCTGTGTTGGTCACCTCTGCAGTGTGCAACCAGTATTAATCTTGCTTTGGACAATGAATGTTTCTGGGTTGCAGAATGTTGCTAGAGAGACATGAATGGGGTCAACTAACTCTTGGGGTATTAAGAGGTGCCACCTGAATGAGTAAATGAGGTTGTGTTGTTCCAGGACCACCCCTGGCTCAGAGGCAGTACAACCATTTTGACTGAAGACAATTCAGAGTGAAAATGGCTTTGATGTCTCGGTGCTGTGCCCTTCAGTGCTGCAGTTCTGATCAAGTGTGAATGTATACAGCCATTTGGGGGCCACGGCTGTAGTCATTATGAAACAAATGCAACCTAGAGCCCTAGGGAGGGTAGTGTAAAACACAGCCAAGCACTTTCCAGGATTGGTGTTAACTGTATTTTCTGCTCCAGGTGTCCTAGGCCTCCAGGAAGCCAGAAAATAGGGAGCTGAGATTAAAAATCTTTGAAACTTTTTAACAGACCGAACATGAAGACTCTGATTCAAATTAGAAGTTAGATTCTCATTTATTGGAAAGTGGAATCAAAATTCTGGAGGAGGTGCTTTAATTCTCTGAAAATAAATGCTGACTTTCCTTAGTTATGTTGACCCTCAGCTCACTTGCCGTTACATGACTTAAAACCACCAAGCCTTTCCGCCCTGCTGTCTTGAGTGAGATTAAATATGTAAATGCTTTGTAGAACAGGCTGCAGAAATTTTAAATTATTTTAACCAGTTCTTCTGACACGAAGAAAGATAGTAAATTGCCTCCTCCTTAGACAATACAAAAAAACCCAAAAATCTAAACTCTAGGCTAAATATCTGACAGAATACTATTGTATGTTCAGAAAATGATGGGTTAAGATTTGATATATTATGGCTTTTTAAGCACTGTAGTAAGAAATTATTCTGAAATTGCTATTCTTAACCTGAAGTACCTCTCTCAGTGCGAGTGCAAGAAGAAAAATGCCAGGCTTTGTTTTATGTCTGATTTCTATTAAAATACATTAATTAAAACTAAATGTTTTTTCTGTGTCTTTAAAGGAAAGAAGGAATTCATGGATTTTACAAAGGAATTATCCCCAATGTGATCAGAGTGACTCCTGCCTGCTGTATTACCTTTGTCGTTTATGAAAATGTGTCTGGTTTTTTACTTGGTTTTAGAAAAGAAAATAATTAAAGGTATGATCTTGTGTTCATAAGGAATCTATCCTTTATTTTTTATAGCTATGATCTGGGAGAGACTTAGTTCAGCAGTCTTTTTTGACACTGTGAATTGATCTAGTATTTTGAGGAAAGAACCTGGAGACAGTAAAACCCTGCCAACATTTCTTCACTGAAAGTTCCTGTGTTGCTGCCTTCCTCTCTGAATCAGCTGTATCTGCATGAAACAGATGTCTCTGCAAGTGTGAAATAATAGCACTGTGACTGGGTGGAGGCAGCTCTGCAGCAATTCAGTTCATCCTGGCCTGCCTGGAATAACGGACTAATCTGTTTTGACAAGTCTTAAGATAAGTTGGTCAGATTCTACTCCTATGGAAGTTGAAATCCTCCTATAATGGCAATTCGGGGTCTGTCAAAACTTTTCTTACATCTTTATCTGAGTCTCATGGAGAAAGTATGTATGTAGTTGTTTACAGCACTGTCTTCTGAGTCCACCTCTGTGTTATTTGTCAGATTTTAGGATATGGAATGCTCCAAATTCCATTGCTTATCCAACACAAAAATGCTGCCTCAGTGGGGTGCAGTTTGGAAACTCAAATTGTTTTGTAAAACAGCTGTCCATTCTTGGATTTGAATAATTGCCAATCTGATGAAACCCAGTTCTTTGTCTGGATACCAGGACAGACTTGCATTGTGGTTTTTGGCTTGCTTTTAGCACCAGACCAAAGTGTATGTTGTATGCATTGCTGGCCACTTACTTAATTCATTTTCTGTCTTTTCCCTGCTTGCCCCCCTACCCTCTCTCTCTCTGCAAGAGATTCTGTCTCCAGTACTGATACATGTGACCAAATATTACTAAGTAAATGCATAATTGAAAGTAGGCTTACATTTTAAAAATGAGGTTTTTTCCTAGTAATTCCATAGTGATGCCATTTTCAAACCACTTTAATAACAAATATGACCATGCTTATTTTCAATAACATTCTCTAGAAAAAAAATTCCGTAAGTAGTCTAAAAAAATATTGTGCACAGGACTTTCTTTTAAAAAACAAACGAATCTATTAACGTTTTCTGATTTGGCCTAAGGAAAGGACTGTAAGAATATATCAATTGCTCACTTAGTGATAAACTAAATTACAGTACAGGTCAGTAAATTTGAATAATAATGCTGTTTATTTGCATGTAAATAATTGCTGTCAAGGATATATATTTTTTTGGAGATCTGGGTTTGTTTTATTTTCTAGTTCTTCTGGAAGAAAATACATTACTGGCCATAACATCTGCCTTCTGCTATTAGTAGGAAGCTGTTAAGAAGTTTCTAGAAAGTGTCATGTAACTGAGGAGGAAATAGGTTAGCAAAGATTATTCAACAGGTAAGGGGGAAATAATCAGTTTCATAAGGAGCAGAGACTACTATCCAGAAAAACACCTGAATAGTCACGTAGAGAAGTTTCCTGTTTATCAGAAGCTAACCTAAAGCAGAAATATGGCGCTTTTTTAATAAAAAATCAACAGATTAGGGAATTGTTTTCAATTTTAAGTTAAAATCTGGAAGACTACAGAAACTGCTCAGTATCTTGAATCTTAATTCAGCAATCCACTGGCTTGTTTCTGTTGATACTATTGCCGTGTAACACATTTTGTATATACTTATCAATTTACACTTACTCCTCCGCAATCCCATCCCCTTTACTGATACAGTTGATAATCTGATCTCAAAAGGGCATGTGGCTGTTAAAGCTGGCTTTGGTTTTTATTACAAAAGTTTCCACGTGTGTTTAGCTGAAGATCAAATTTACTGGAAGTTTACCAGGCAAATTACTGTAAGATCCCCAACAGCTACTACCTTCTTTTGCCTTTGGAGGGTGTTTACTTGGTTTTGTGTGTTTTCTAGTATGCAGAATGAATTTAATGAAACACTGACTTAACTGTGCCACCCAGGATGCAAAAAATATTGTGAAGACACGTGAATAAATTCTAATAAAAGAATAAAAGTTGTGCACTTACTACCCTGGATTAGTGTGCTCTAGGCCCAGAACAGTTTAGTTGCACTCCAGGATAAATGCAAAGACAGGCTATGAGTGTGTGCACAATCAGTTACTGTATGTTAACTGACATCCTGTAAATTCACACCATAGCTTAGCTCACAGTAACTTGTTTGTGTTCAGATACCTTAAAACCCATCGTCCAAGCCAATGAAAACAGTACCGTTCTTCAGAGACAAAATACCAGCTGTATAATTTGCTGGCTTGCAGCAATATCGCACATAAGCTTGCAGTTAGGAAAGCCTGAATGCTCTCCTAGCTGCAGGTGTGTCCCTCTAGCATTCTTAACACAACTGAAAACAAGAGCCAATTTGGGAGATGCCTGGGGAAAAATCTTATAACCTGTTCAGAAAAAATGCTGAGATTTCATCCTAAATAGCTGAAATAAACTCCTTATCTCAGATTTAATGTTTTTTCCCTTTAATTTCTGGGAAGAGTGTATATTTCTGCATGTTGTACATGCTTTTTCTTGGGTTTTTTTATTTCATTAATGTAAAATTGATTTTGTAATATAAACATGACTGTACAGCTTCTAAAGGGAAACAGTAATTTAAAAAATATTTGAGTATATCACATGTTGCATTTGGAAGAAAATACTTAAAACACTGAAGCTAATGCTGTGCTGGCATGATCAGTGTTGTCACTTGTCCAGTCTGGAGGCTGAAGTCAAATAGCTGTGACATCATTCTTTTACTTTACAAGTTCACTTTTTGAAAGCCTAGGCATTTCAACCTGCCTTGTTTCTGTATCTTCCAAAATGTTTATATATCTAGCTTTTAATTAACACTAAAGTGACTGTATATATCTGAAAGGCTAAATCCAGGAGAATTATTTTATTGGAGCAAGGAAATTAATTTTGTAACTGTAAAACTATTTATTATCTGCATGCTAATAGTGCAGATCAATAATGGATGTTTATACTGAAATCCAGTCTACCAAGAAGCAAAAGAGGGAAGGAGAGCTTAGATAGTCTATTTTTACTTAGTTAAATATCTCAGAACGAGATATTTAATGCTTACCACACCATCTAGGTCACAGTTAAGTCCCCAGGAGTTAGTTGAGACACTTAAGACTGTAACAGTACAACATCCTGCTGTGTAGTCAGGTTCACAGGAGCAGATGTTACCTATGTTTTCTGAATGCTAAAGCCAAGACCTGAGTTTACTTTCTTAAAACTTTCTATGAAGCCTTCTAAAAAAATTGTGTATTATAACACCATGTAAAATACCTTAAACAGTTTGCTGATCAATAAAATAGCTGGGATTGTTTTGGGTTTTTTTTGTAAAAGGTTTTGTTTATTTGATACAAAAAGTTACAGTTAATTTTTCAAATGGTGCTGGTATATTTTCATACATCAAACAAGGAATTAAAAAAGTTAATGAACTCGTTTTTCGTACTTATATTCTAAAATGATTACTATAAAAAGCCTCTGCAATGTGCAAAAAAAAAAAAGCTAGACAAAGACTACAGATGCAAGAGTTTGGTGCCTTTCAGGGAGATACTTGCATCCAACTCTATAGAAGTAAATTCTGAAGAAAATTGTACAAAATAAAAAATAGAGGGAGAGATTATAAAAATGGAAGGAAAGTTATTTTGGCAGTTCTTCAATGATGATTCGGGAGACTGAATTCCATCCAGTAGAAGCATCTCCCCGTGGATAATCTGCACAAGTCCCGACCCAGATGGCAATATCCACCAAGCCGGCATTGATCCCTTCACACAGACCTTCCACTGGTTAAAGACAAAAATCAGGTTACCTCGGCAGACACAACTGGAGGTGGTCACAAGTAGTTAAGAACAGCAGTTCCTTGCAAGCTCCTGCTATTTAGTTAAACCTGAACAGCATTTTTAGAAATAAAAACTATTACTTAGAGATGTGGCAACATATGTTAGAGAGTCATGCGCTGCCTTCATCCATGCTGCTTCTTGACATCTATTGCATTACCTGAGTAGATGACAGTCGACAGGATGGCTAAATGAGAGATGTACCTGCTTCTTTAATGTCCAGATTAACAAACTGGTAGCCAGGATATGGCTTCAGTCCCATCCAGACATCTTTTTAGCAGTGATGGGGCGGGAGGGCAGACACAGCCATACCTGGCTTCCACAGCTAAGCCCTACAGAGGCGATTGCCACCCTGTAATTTTTTTCCACTCCTAATTCACTTTTACTGCCCCATTTTTTCCCCACTAGCACCACTAGTTGGAGGTGGGTTAACAAAGACAGGTGGGTCCTACCCCTTGATGAAAAGCTACCATAGCTACAGCCATTAAATCTCATGCAGTCAGGAAATGGTACACGGAGGAAAATGGCCTTTTGCAAAGAGCTGGGCTGCTGGCATCACAGTGCTTCAGCTCTGTTGGAAGCTGAGAACAAAATACAGCTTCAACCACTGATGTAGTGTGGAGAGTATTCATAGCCAGAAGCCTGTTAAATTAATGCAACCCTTTTGGTTTCAGAAATACTTCTGAGAGTGTAAATATCGACCATCAGAAAGGAGAAAGTATAGACTTCATGCTAGTCCCCTTTTCCGAGTGTCACCTCCTTTGGTGCTGAATGACTTCACTGATTCGCCTTTTGCTTAGCAACTGAATAGTTGTTCCCAGATATTTCACTTTGGAGGTACTTTTGTGCCCCACCTGAAATTATAGTAGAAAATCCAGGAAGAATAAGTCTCACTTTATGCACAGATAATGCACAAATACCAGTATTTTAAGCCAGGATGACACTGTCTACGTGGCAAGAAGGCAGTTCTTCCATATGCTAATACAGCACAGAATGTCTCTGTGTTTGTGTTGTAGCAGAGATCAGTAGTCTGGATAGAAATCTCTTCCATTTCTAAATTGCAGGACGTAAGTACCATGAGAAATACCACAGTAATAAACTACCACTTAATAAATAATTCTAATACTGTTACTATTGATAGTCAGCTGTGAGAAAGCGGCGTAAGAGTACCAAGTGTCAGCTGGGCGCTCTTCGGCCTCTTCAGTCAGTCTTTTCACTTCCTAAGGCAGAATGTACACTGCATTTGGTAACTAGATTTGCTACCAGCTCCTACTCCATCTCTGTTCATGTGGTGTTGGCATACATACCTGAAGAAGTTCTGTGTATATTAATAGTAGAATTCAGCTCTGGGCTTCCTTGATCTAAATATATTATGGCTTCAATAGGAAGTGGCCCAGCACATTCTGCTCCATTAAAAGTGAAGTACCAGCGCTGGCAACAGGCATTTTTGCATTTTAGCCGAAGCGATCCACTGAAGAGAACGCGGAGAGCACTGTTCGAGCGCATCTTTGTAAATGTGCATTCCTAAGAGGAGACAAAAATGTTTTGAAAATGTTTTTGGAATGTTTTGGCTATTCTCTTTAGTCCCTTCCCTCTGGAAAACAAACAAACAAAACAACTACCCAACCCCAAAAAGTAGAGCCTGGCAAATACCATACAATGGAAAGATGCAAATCAGAAACAGCATCTCATAGATGGTAGTGGAGAAGGGGGATTATGGAAATTCTTAAAGTTTTTAGACAATACCTTCTGTCAAGTAGGTAAACTAGTTACTTTCTCGGGTTTATGTAAATGGGTATGAGCTATCTGAAAGCTGCATTTAAGTCCTTGCATGAGAGGACAGTACAATTTCTATCTCTGCTACCAGAAATACCGGTTTTAACACTTACCACAAGATTTGTGAGAGGCTTAAACCCTGATAAAAGCTCCACAACTGAAAAAGAAACATTTGCAGGTTTTTAAGAGGTTGTTATTCTGTCTTCAAAATGCTGGTTATCATTGGGGGATGGAAAAAAAGCTAGGAACAGTTCTGCAAGTACAAGTCAGTGAGAAATGTCCACTCAAAAAAGTTGATTCTCACTCTATCTGCAGCAATAGCAGTTAAATTACCCCAACCAATCTGGGCACTGATTCCTAGCTGGGATCAAGGTGGGATTTCTTCCTCTCTTCTAGGTTTGCACCATTGTGTTTGAAAGTTTTGCTCTCCAGGGCTACAGTGGAGGACAAACGGTTTGGGTAGTCTGGGTAACACTTGTTAACTCTGCTCCTGAACAACGCTGATCCTTTTTGCAGTAGCCTCCTACAACTGAGTTTTGGTGAACAACCATTTTGAAGCAGGAGTTATAAAGACAGGTACAATTAACAGATTAAAGATGTATGTCTCTCCCGTTCTTTATGATTGAAATGGTAAAAACTTTGCCCTGCTTTGGGCAAGCAGGAGGTACTTTTTTGGCAGCGTGACCTTCTGCCTTACAGTTACAGATCTGGTCCTCTAAATGTACTCTTACACCAGCCACATCATTCTTTTCAAACTCTATTACAGAAATGAAATGGGCACCTAGCTGTAAAACACGGCTGAGATGGATGCAGCCTAGATAAACCTTTGAGAAGTTCCCTCTTGCACGTTGAAAAAGGCTCCAATAGGAAATCTGTAGGACTGCTGCTACCCAGCTCACAGAGGCAGACGTGAGCCTGCTGTGGCTGGTGACGTGCAGCACCCCAGGCAAAGCCCACTTACTGCTATCTTCCCAAGGTCGATGCCGTAATTAAGTGCACTCCATGAACACTGCTTGAAGTTGGGTGTCCAGGACTCCTCGATGCTCTCACGCATGCACTCGCCCTTCTCCCCCTTCATCCCGTCCCGTCCTGGGATTCCAGGCGTCCCGGGGATCCCGTTGGCTCCCGGGTTTCCATCCCGTCCGGGAACACCACTGGGGCCTTGCAAGCACATGCCGTTGTACTGAAACACAGAACAGATCTTGCTGCTTACTCTGAGGCTAAACAAGTTAAACACAAGCATCAGCAACAAAACACAAAAACCCCTGCTGTGACACAAACTAACTGGTTATTTTGGGATCACCAAAAAAATAGATCCATCCAGTAAAAAGCAGGAAAAATAAAATTTAAAAAAATAAGCAGTGCCAGCAGAATTTGCTGTAAATTAAGATGCCAATTATTTATGAAAAGATGTGTAAATATTAGAATTAAAAATTATCCTAGTCCAAGGATTAAAACTGGACAGAAAAACATCAGGAGATTCAAAACATTCCAATATAGAAACAAACAAAAGAGTTATATGTCAGCAGTTACTTTCTCCTAACCCACCACTGCTTGTATAACTGCCTTGGCTGATACATTTTCATTATTATTTTCCTTTTTTTTTTTTTTTTAAGTAGAGAAACTTTAGCATTTCATAGAAAGCAGATGTTAACCCCAGTTTTCTTCTGCTGCCGTTCCTCCAGGACAGAATCACATCGTGGCAGTCAAGCCACACAAGCCGGACTCAGAGCGCACGCAGCGTGTGGGTGTTGGTGAGGTGGGAAGCTGCACCCCGCCATCAGCCCGCACTCTGCATCCCCCTTCGCAGCGGTGGGAAGGTGCACACGGAAGGACAGCACGCTAACGTCCTCCCTGACATCACAACACTGAGAAAGGGCAATTGTTGCCCTCCCACACTGCATGTTAACACACGTTGCCTTCACAGATCATGAGTTTTGCTTTTGCTGTCCTTGGAGAGCAGGTCTGTACCAGCCCAGAGCTCCTTCCCCCAGCAGCATGAACGCTGGATGCTGGGGGAGAGCACCTGTGTGTGGAGCCAGCAGAGCAGGCACAGAAATACTGAGCAGGCATCTGCAAAGGCTGGCCACCACAGGGCTTTTACTTTAAATGTCCCTTCCCATCTAGTGGCTGACTGCTTCCTTCAGCCTCCATCCCAAATGCACACAGACAAGTAACTCTGTCTGCTCTTCCCTCTTCTCACACCTATTTGTTTGTCCCTTTTAAGCCCCTTAAGCCCCACTGGTTTCAGAAAGAAATAATCATACAACTATTCCCCCTCCTGCAAGCCATGACACTATTCACGTTACACAAAGAATAAGAGTAATACTCTTGTTCAGGGGTTGTTCCTTTTTTCTGTGCTTCAGTGTAAAAACCAGCATGGGCATCACAGACTTCGCTGGAGCCACTGTACAAATAAAATCAGTAACTATATAGTAGTTGTAAGGGACAAAAGCAAATGGTTTGTCTCAAACATTCCACTGTAAAAAGACTAATTGTATGAGCAGCCTTGGTAAAAAAAGAGACGAGCTTGCACCTTGCTCCCTTGCTGATAAGAGGACCTGTGGAATATCAAAGGACCCATAGCCCTACTCCCTGCCCTACTCCCTTGCTGATGAGCAGAACTCTGAGGGGCCCACAAAGTAACCAAATAGCTGCTGCATGCACAAAAAGATGGTTACCAACCCCCGCCGCATCTAATGCAAAATAGTATGACATCACTTGCTGCTTCATATGATAATTGAAAAAAGTTAGGTGGAGACCTGAGAACTTTTGTCTATAAAAAGGCGAATTAATAATGGGAGCACATGTGCCCACCACCCAAGGATGCAGAACTGCTGGACCGAACTTTGCTGGAAACCAAGGAGTGGTGAGTTTCCAGAAACTTTCTCTTTCAATTTTCCTTTTTCTTGCTCAGTTTAACTACATTCCTGGCACATAAGGGTAACATTGTTAGAAGGTTTTAGCATTGTTAAGTGATCACTAGTTCTTAGTATTGCTGTAAGTTTTTGGTTTGATTATGATTTTTAAGTTTTAAGTTTATGATTGCAAGTTTTGATAGTTACTGTTTAGTACGCTCTAAGTGATTGACATGTTAGTGTTTGCTAAGTCGCTGTACCTTTTAGTTTTGTCAGTAAGTGTCAGTAGTGTGTAAGTTTCCTTTGCCAAGTCATTTGTACTGTTGTTTTTGTTGCCAAGTCATTTATCTTTTGTAACACTGCTACATTTTTTACACCTTTTAATAAACTGTAGTTTAATAGAACCTTTTTAAGTAATTGTCATTGCTGCCACGCAGAGATCCAAAAAACAGCTTTCCCCTAACCCTGCTGAGCAGGATGGGACAGTAGTATATAGTTACAGTAGGACATAGTTATAGTAGTACACGAGTTATAGTTCTAGTAAGAGGTAAGATGAGAGACTAATGGATGCTGAGATTCCCTCACTGCCTTCACCAAAAGAAAATCACTGTTGGCAAATGGCAGTGGAAATAGTGGGATGCTATAATCAAGATGGCCACGCTTAAAAACAGTTAGCCGGAGAGAAGGCTGCTTGGTGAAGCACACACCGACCTAGCGACCACGAGAATGATGCAAAGACATTTCTGTTTCCCACAGCACAGGGTATCTGCTTTTGCTGCTGTTTTCCCCTTGGACTCTATTTGTAACAGTGACTGGCTCTGGTTTTTGCACATGGTTACTCACCACAGAAAGCCCGGGGACAGGGAAATGGGCGAGAGCTGGGGCCTGCTGTGGCTCTGACCTGCTGCCCCGCAGGAGGAGCAGCCACTGCTGTCACCCAGGGAGAGCGGCTCAGCCATTGCACACCCAAAAAAACTTGGTGTGAGCAAAGGAATGACCTGGGCTTTGGGCTCCACTCCAACTAAAGTCATCTACACTTGCCAAACCAAGTCTTTCTCAGGCTTTCTTAAGCTGGAAATGCATAAAACAACTTTGAAAATGTCCACTGAAGGCAGGATCCCCTCTCAGGAACACCTTCAGTCCACCCTGGAAGGCCTTAGTCTGTACAACTGGGCTGTGCCTGACTCAGCTGCATCCACTGACCTGCGCCTTGCTGCTCACTCTACTGCACCCAACAGCATGGAGCAATGCAAGAGAAACTGGGGACCCTAAAATACCAGTCCTACAGAAAACGTAAGCTCCTCCATGTGTGCAGACTCCTTATTCTCAATGCAATTCTATTTCCACAGTAAAAGTGAAAGGGTAATTGAGGTGGTGTGAAAGGGAAGGAGCTTTGCTAGGAATGGTGCTTCCAGCACATCACTTAGGGGGATTTCTCTAGAGATCATCAAGAGATGGCCATGCCACTGATTTTCTACGGGAGACGAGCAGCAGTCCAGCAGCTCATGGAAATAGCTTCACATCTGCTTTCTGCATTCCAAGGACTGGAAAATCTCCCTCCTTCCTTCTATCCCTGAGGTGGGATAGTCCCAACGCATTCAGGTTTCTAGTTGCAATGTAATTGCAAACAGCAGTATGCAGCCCCAGGAGCCAAGGGGAATAACGCCTCATCCATGGAAAAGTGGGTTCAGTCAGGGCATGGATACACTTTTCACAGCATCTAACGGCTGCTAACAGCAGACCCTTCATTTCGCTGTTTGAGGTTTATCCTTTAGCCCCGAGCCTTTTAGGAACACTGACTACTGCTGTGGCGCGGGTCGGAGGATGCAGCCGTTGTGCCCTGCAGCGGGCAGGGACCCGCTCCCAGCCCAACCCAGCCCC
>NW_010301704.1:0-5076 GCF_000700745.2 Antrostomus carolinensis
CACCCGGCTTCTCCAGAGCCGCCCCGCGCGGTGCCCGCGGGGCCCGGCACCGCCGCCTGCTGCCGCCGGCCCTTCCACCCCTGCTCTGGGAACCGCGCCTGCGGCCGCGGGGACTTCGCTGCTTGGGAAGGCGACATCCCTCCCCCTCAGTGCTCAGAGAGCTGCCTAATCCGTCACTGTGGTTTTATCTAACCCCAGGAGAACTGATACGGCGCACTGTGGAGTTCTCTGGGATGCGGCTCCTCTTCCCTTCTCACCTTGCTACCTGTGTAATTTTTACAGTTTGCAGACGCTGTCATATACAAAGGAGTGTATAAACCCTCACAAAGAGATAGATATATGAGCTTCTACAAAGAAAACAGTTTTAATTCCCGCTCCTTCTTCTATCCGCCAAGGAGTTCTTTATCCCTACAAGTTTATTCCTTAATTGATATTTACAGAATTTAGAGTGAGCCATCACATCAAATGCTTTCAAACCAGTTTGAAAATCTTAAGTGTAGAATGTAAATCTGTGGATTTCACCAGTCTGCTTGAACTTCTAGTCAGATGCTTTATTTCTTTTGAAATAAAGGTGTTTTATTTCACAGTATTGCCTGAAACCACAGGGATTCATACCCATGAATCTTCAATTTCTGTCTCTGTCTGTGAACTGTACAGAAATGTGGGCTGTAATTCTAGAATCTGCAAATCCAGCACTCTTCTAGGAAGGAGCTGAAAGTGCAACCTTACCTTCTGACTTGAAAGAGTGCTTGGCATCTCCCACTTGTGTGGTACTTGCTCTTCTCAAGTGAAGAGGTTTTTTGGTTGCTCTTTTTTAGTTTAGTGAGTTTGGGGTTTTTTTTGTCGTTGTTGTTGGGTTGTTTTTTTTAAGTTTAGTTCTGGTCTTTTATTGGTGCTGACATAGCCTAGAAATGTACAGATTGGTTTTAACCATTATAGGTTTGTAAACTGATGGTTGCTCAGCAGTTTTCTGGCAATATAACGTTTGCAGTGTTTTATACTGAGGATGTGCTTATGAAATATTTTGAAACCACCGTTTAACAGGTGTCTTGTTTGAGTTGAATATAGGCATATTTTATGCAACTTCATTTTGCTAAAAATTTTCCTGCTGCTTCATGACTATTTAGAAATTTCGAAGAATTGCTGGACAGTTTCCAATTTAAATCAGGAATTATTCTAAAGAATGAATTACTAAATGTGGCAATTCTGGGAGTTCAGTCTTTTTTTTTTTTTTAATGTGTCTGTGTGGGTGAAATAAGTGTCTGCTAGATCATCCTTCATGCCTCCTGGTATGAAGCTATTCTTGTCTATGCTATTTAAAGGGGGGGGGGAACCTTTGTGCATGTGGAACTGTTTAGGCTGGTTTTGGACTGTTTGTACCTTAGTTTCCTGATGTTTTACTTTGATTTTTTTATTTATTTATTTAATTTTGTTTGCTTGCCTGAGCTCAGAGTGCAAGGGTAATTTTCACTTGTCTTACAAAGGCACCTTGAAACATCACCTTACATTTAACTGTTATCTCACTTATATTTAAAGATACTCTATCAGATCGCCTACCTGGATTATCTGGGAGAGAGGTATTCTATTGTGTTTTAAACTTTCACTTCTGTTCTTGTCCCTTGAGGCTCTGTAACTCTAGTCTTGCCGCCTTACCTTTTTGTCTTATCATCGCATCAGCCCTGATTTCTCTGCTCTGCTGGTGATAGGCTGCAGCATCCAAACTCCTCTCTTTTTCTCAGTTATCTTTACCACTCGCCTTGCTTCCCTTTCCTGGAAGCTTTGCACCAACACCCAAACTTTTCCTGCTTCTCTTTCATGTCCCTTCATGGGGTACATATCTATCAACTGTTGGCTTCTTGTGGATTGTCATGGCAGATGAGTATTTTCTAAACAAACTAATACTGTTTTGAACTTAAATAATTGATGCTGACACGATAGGTTTGGCCTTATTGGTCTGTTGATTTTTTACACGAGTAACATTTCAAATAGATCTCTAAGAGGACTTGTGAAAAAGTGTGTGTGAAGGGAGAGAGATGCTTTTGTAGTCTACAGTTTGTGTACTTGACAGGATTTTGCATAGTAAGTTAAATTTTCTTTCCCAGAAAGACCCTGATTACTCTAATTAAGAGTTTAATACATAGTTATGCTAGCAGTGACACTTCCATTAAACTTCTGATACTGTGAGCATATTGTCTGAAAAAAGCTCAAATTTGAAGTTCCAATCTTTAAAGACTTGGGGTTGGATTTTAAAATTGTAGGTTATGCTTTGAAAATTGAGACAATGAAATGATAATGCTCATGCCAATATATTTAACCTGAAAAATGTATTTTAGCCTCTTTTTTTTTTTTTTTTTTTTTTTTTTTAACAGATACTTATTTCTTTTGGAATCCTTCATTTCCTTTAACCATGTCTACTTTGGCTGTAATATTTGCATGCCACATTAATTTACTGAAACAAGTAACATTAGTTCTGTTTTTTGGTCCCACTTTTTTAAAGGCAAACTGACAATAAAATCAATGTGTCTGTTTTCCAGAATTGAAGTTTGTGTTTGAGGTCATGTTTCTTATTTCTAACATGAATAATTCTGTCTTGGTGCATTTTAGCTTCACTGGTTGAAATTCTGGCAGCTGACTTTTCAACAGATAAATTACTGAATAATCTCACTCTGTGTGTATATTTGGATAAGATACTTGCACGATTATTAAAGATAAATGTAACTTCTTACCTCTGATACTGACAAGTCATGGTGGCCTCTGACAAATGAGCCTGTATGCTTCCTTATTTCTACAAAAAATAGTCAGTGATACTGACTTGACCTACTGTAAAACTTGAACAAAGTTTGTTCCGTATTTTCTTTGTGTTCCCTGACCTGAAACCTTCTTTCTTCTCTATTGTATTCTTTGCAATCTTGTTACTGTCCTTTATTTGATTTAATCCCATCTTTTTTGCTCACATAATGAGAATGTCCAGGTAGTGGTGTCATGTTAATATATCGTGATAGAACCTATACCAAAAATTATCTAACTAATCCTTCATTTCTGTTATTTTTATTACTTTAAGTTTAGCTTTTCTTTCACTCAAGTTGTAGATGTTTCTGTATTTCAAGTAATAGAAAGCTAATCTTAACAAAAGAACAGAAAAAGCAAACCCCTAAAACCTTTGTATTGGCAAGCTTCACTTCCTGACCTGGCTCAGCACGGGGTTAACTGGGCGTCCGTGCTGCTGTGGAGAGAGGAGGTAGGATGTGCAGGAGGTGACTTGTCTTTTTGGTAGCAGCCAGCCGTTAAACCAGCATCACCTGGCACCCTGAACTGCTACACCTGACTGGATGGGACCACAGACCTGAGCAGCAGTGTTTTGGAGACCTGTCTCCATCCTAGCCATCCCACTGTTGGGGAGAATGCTGTTTTTTTAAGGAGTGGTGAGATTTTTCCAGCCTTCTTTACACCTATATTTTGCTTGGCATGTAAAGTGCATGTGGGCCCTTCTAAAGCGGGGGTGTGAGCCACTTTCTTTAACTACCAGGTTTGCTGGAATGACAGTACAGCTTGAGTTTGTTTTCCTCCCCAGCTGCTGTAATTCTTGCATGGAAGTAGGGACAAAGCAGGTTGTCTAATTGCTGCTAGGTGAGTAGGGGAAATTTCTCACCCCTCTGTTCTTTTCCAGAAGGAAAGGCCAGTGAACTTCTGATGGGATAATGAAATAAAAAAAACCAAGAGGGAAACTGGGATAAAGAACATTTTTATCCTTAACTTTATAATTTTGTTTTGTTTTTTTTTTACCTTCTCAAGAATTGGGTGGAAAGTGTTCTAAATGTGTGAGAAATGCAGGCAGGAAAATAACTGTGTTGTTGATTGTGATGCTGATAGTTCTGAAAAATTGCCTATGAAAGGAATATTTAACTGTGGAAAATGGTTTGACAACATATGGTTTGAGGATGTTGCAGGAATAGTCTGTAAGAAATGCAGTTGATTGCCAAGGAGAGCTTAAAGTATGGTAACAAACTGACAGCACTTTAGAGCAGATTGAATTTAGAAACTAAGTTGTGCATTTTTTTCCCCCTAACTAGAGAAAGTTCAGATGTTACTGAGGTGGTAGGCTTGGATTAAACCTTAATTCTTGGAATTTCTGTGTTGTCTTTAGAAAAAAAAAATCCTAAAAGTTGCATCAAAGTTACAGATTATTTAATACCGATGTTATTAAGAACAATTTATTTTTTTTCCCTAAAAACTCTTACAAACTCATTCTAACTCAAGCTGTTTCACACATTTTGTATTACAACATTTTCTGAAATACTTGAAGTCTCTGTAGGGGAAATGTGCAGTGTCTGAGCTAGTGTATCCCAGCCTGTCTTTATTTAATCTGATTTCAGCTGAAGGAGGATGACCTGTGATGTGTGTGCTGGTGTATCTGTTCATTTTTCTACAGCTGCAAAAGTGTAATTTTACAGGCTGATTCAGTAGTGAAGTTGGTACTCTGTGTGTAGTTGGACAAGTTATGTTTTCAGAAGATGGTCCGTCTTCAGAAAGATCTCTTCTAAACCCTCTGCAGAGCTTTATTGCTACTTCATCTTCAACCTGTCCATGGAGATCGCTAGTTTATGTTCAGATACAGTCCAGCATGAAGTGCTTATTTTGTTTAAATGCACGTAATGTGTTCTGCAAAGAGTGTGCAACTGGCTAATATACAGTTCCAAAGAGTATAGGTAGATGTGTGCATGTAGTTTGTCTACATCTGAAAATTATGGACATGTGAATTTTACCAGTGTCTAGACTTACTGGTAGTAATTGTAATAGCAACAATTTGGGGAGGCCTCTTGGAGAGCTCTGGAACTATTTCAAGGTCTATGGCTGCCTGGTCAGGCTCTTGGCTTCCTAGTCATGGATTCCAAAGCCTGATGTGGGTGACTTCCAGTGCTATTGGATTCTGCCTTTAATTGTTTACTGCTGGTCAAATGAGGTTTAAAAAAAAGCTGCAGATTCTGAGAATTGGCATATTTCTATTAAGTTCTGGTTTTGGTTTGTTTTTTTTTTTTTTTTAATTTTTTGCTGCCAACCACTTGGGTGATGGCTGCG
>NW_010301704.1:5101-7333 GCF_000700745.2 Antrostomus carolinensis
ATTCCTGCTTGAGAATACTTTCTTGGTTACTGCTCTAGGTTAATTTAATCTAGATGTTCAGTCTTTCACCATAATATCATTCTGTAATCTTCAAAGCCTGGGAAAGTGTCTGTTACAGCTCAGTCAGTCTTAGCACAATGGTTATTGCAATTGAATACCAGCCTTTGTTCCGTGCATTGTTCCCACTTACCTCTACCCAGAGAGGTACTTATTTTCTTAATCTACTTGATTCTTGTCACATTTGCTAAGAGACAAACAGAAACGATGTTTTAATGTTTCCGTTTTGTAGTCCCCTGACTTGTGTTGGGTGGAATTTTGCAAGATGTCCCTGGCTGATGGTTCTTGCCCTAATACCTGCTAAGTTTTTCTCCTCCTAATCCTAATACTGCAAAGTGATAATCAGTTTTTGTGAAATACTTGACCAACTTTACTTTTAAAATTTAAATTTATTAAATAAATACGTTTACATGTGTGCCTTCTGGAAATGAATTTCTATTTGCTCTATTAGGAATACTGCATTTCACAAGCACTTACTGCCTAAAAATTTCTAGACTCCAGACACTTTACAACAAATAATACTTAGCGGTCCAGGTCTTCCCACTATTACTCACTTAATTGACAGTATAATTCCCAAGACTGATCTGGAGTGCTGCAGGTGTGGATATGTGTGTTGCAGGATGGTAATCTCGGGTATGGGACAGGGTTGATGTTCAAGTCCATAACATCTTTACTAGCTGCTCACAAATCTGCCAAAACCCTTCTTAAAGGTGTGATTGTAATCCAGTCTAAACTAACCTAAGCCCTGGCTGTCACCCTTCCACCTGTCCCTTTGTGCTTCCCTCTGTGCTCAGTCACTGTTTCGGGGTTCTGAACTGAATAAATATCTAATCACCTTTTTTTTTGGTTTTTTTTTTTCTTTCTTCCTTTTTTTTTTTGAGGATTAATTCTTTTGTCGGTCATTTCCCTGAAATGGCTCTCCATGTGACTGCATCAGTGCCAGTGCTGGTAAGAGATGGGGTGGGATCATGTGCAGAGGCTTAGGAAAATGGGATTGTGGCACCCCAAACTTGACATGAGCTGTGAAGCTGGTTTGGAGCCTTGCTCCGAGGTGCTTGGGAGTTGGCTTGTGCCATCGTGTTAGTAAGTAGCTGAGTGTTCTCCAAGTCTCACAGCCCTGTATGCAGGCAGGGATGGAGCTGCGCCATAACGAATCGGGTCCATAGCCTCTTCAAAATATAAACTAAATTGCATTGCAGAGCTTGTCTAATTATACTCAAGGTACGTAGTAGCTATGCTTGAATATTTTCGTATCTAGATTCTTGTTCACAGAGGATATTTTTCTTAACCTTTTCTGAATGTGTGCTAGCAGATGTAAGGTAACACTTTTTACCAGATACACTGTGCTGTAGTCTGTCTGTGTGAACTGAGCTGCATCAAGATGAGTTTGATCCCTCCCATCAAGCTATTTCTGTTGGCAAATGATCCACTCCTGGTAAACTTGTCTCACATAACAAAACATTGCTAGATTTTTTTTGTCCATGTTCTTAACGTGCTGCTTATTTGCTTTTCACTGCTATTCCAATTCCCGTTTAACTTTCTCAAGAAGCTGAACATGTTCCTTTGGGGTAGGAGAGAGTGAAGCTGCATTGTGTTAATGTATCTGATAGAGCTCAGCACAGCAGCCGTGAGGCTGGGTTCCAAGACAGTCATGCTGATGTACAACATAGTTGAACTTGCACACCTATGGGCTGTAAGCTCAATGCAGTATACTAGTTTGTGACTAGAACCAGTCTGAAAGAGCTCAGCTTCCTTTCAGAGCTGTCCTCGTGGCTACTGCGGTTGTGCAAGTATTCAGTCAGGTATAACCTCAGTCACCTGAATAGGTTAAATTATGCATGTGCTTAAGTGACACATGATTGGAGCCTAAAAATACCAGTTGTGTAATTACAGAACTGTTAATCAACTTTCTCTTCAATTATAAAAATCAGTTAATCTACAAGAGTAGGTGCAGTTAATGAAGTTTTAAATGTCAAAGTCTTACCAGTTTCTCCTGTGTTCCCTGGCTGCGGTATTGTCTAGAGTGTATTTTGCAGAATTCTGTTAAACAGCAAATGTAATAAAACTTCAACTGAAGGCATTGCAATAGTACGTGGCTGAGGGTGATCTTTTGGCCAAAAAGTTTGAGAGTGATTGATCTTGAAGGAATTCCTGCTCATGGTAGTAATCTGGTAT
>NW_010301704.1:7366-7959 GCF_000700745.2 Antrostomus carolinensis
CAAATATCCTAGACATCTTTCTAGGAACTTAGCATCGTCTGGTGTTGCAATGCCTCTGGATGCAGAACTGGTCGAAAGAGGCTCACTCTTCCCGATTTCACAAGCTATGGTTTACTGACTCCTTAATTGTGCTGCTGAAAATGTTCACGGGGTTACGCTGCAGACGAGCCCTCACAGCAGCCTTGCAAGCACTTACCTTGGTCTGTCTGAGGGGCACTCGGCAAAGATGGAGAGATTGGGATGGACATTAACCTCTCAAACTGGCATTAACTGGCTTTGCAGCCAGAGGCATTGAAAAGCAGAAATATCCCCTTAACTAGCCTAGGTCCTTTTAATCTGTGCCAACTTCAGAAGTGCTCTTGATGAGGATTTATGCCTTTGCCTCGTTAAGCAATTGGTCTGTTTTATTCCTGGTTTCTTTTATAAAAATAGTTTTCAGCTGTAGGAAAAACACAGTTTGTATCCATGCAGTTTTCCATATCAATCCTACCTCTGTGTGTAGGATTTGGGAACTCTTCGCTGTTAAATTCTCTGTAATTGTTTCAAATGCATTAGTGAAACAATGTGGTCTTTTAATGTTGCTTATATAGGGA
>NW_010301704.1:7985-25820 GCF_000700745.2 Antrostomus carolinensis
CTGGTTTGGGCTGCCAGCTAGCGTTACAGGTGAATGTGCTGCAGTGATGAAGGCTGCTAACAAATGAGTCATTGTTTGAAGGCATCAGTCTGGTTGTGCTTGGTGTTTTGTAGCCCATGAGATAAATATTTGGTATTGGTATGATCGCAGTACTTTGCCAACAACATGATACAGTAACCTTTGGGCTGCGTTTTCTTCCTGTTATAGAAAATGTGCAACACTGAAGCTTTTCTGCCTTCAGAAGAATCCTGGTTCTGGGTTGTAGAAAAAGTTTTTCTGGTCACATGCATATAGACGCTCTGCAGAATACAGGTGGGCTTTGCAGAGAAGGGGATGCTTATTCCTAAAAGCTATTTGGGCAGTGAGTCCCCAGGCTTGCTCAGTGGAAACTGAGGGGGATTCCAAGCAGTTCTTTTCTCTCAACAGAGAGGAAGTAGAAAGTTTAGCTCTGCTAAGATAAGGTTAGTCCTTTTGAGTGTCCTCTTGGGTGTTATTACTGGATTTTTCAGGGTTTTTCTGGCAAGTGTAAAGATCTTGCGTGTAAGACAAGGAAAATCTTTTGTAATTAATGCATTAGGAGTTAGTTGGGTTTTAATTATACCATGAATTAGGAAAAAATGTCTTCAGTGGCAGATGAGATTGGGTGCTATTCTCAAATTCAGGGTATCTGCTCACCTAAAATGTGACCTTGGGCAGTATGTTCTTGCTTCATTGGCAGCTCTCCAAGAAATAAAGTAGTGTCTTAGCTTCCTTTCCTTCCTGAACATCAGGATACAGGTGCTTAAAAAGAATGCCTTTTTGTGTGACAGATCTGCAGTCTTTTCCTGGATGCCTAGAGTAAGTGTGCTTTGGGGGATTATTTTGATGTGCCTTGACAGTATGCTTAGATCAGCTCAGCTGTTTTGCTAACCCAGTGTCTTACTGCTACCAAAGGGGATGTCCTGCTTCTCTTGTTCCCACCCTGCTCATAGCCGTGTGGTCCTTTGGCATGCTTTAGTTTTCTGCCCAGCTTACATCTGAATCTGTTCATTCTGACATCAAAGCTACCTGCTCTTTTTTTCCTGGAAATAATGTGCTGGTGTTGGGAGCTCAGTCAACTCACCAAAGGGCTAGCGCGCAACTGTGGTGGGTGGGAGGGAAGTGGCAGGAGAACGCGTGGGAAGGCAGAGTAATAACTTGCTCATCTTGTCTTCCCTGACTGCACCCTCGCTGTGTATATAATTTCAAGAATTGCATCTTTAAAAAAAAACAGAGGGGATACATTTCCCCTACGTATCTTGGCTTTGCTGCTGCGAGGACCTCCACCTCCTTACTGCTGTCTTTTATTTCTCTAGAATGACAGTCTGTCTTCACTCCTTTCCCCAGTGGGCCAGAGAGGAGCCTGAGGTGTAAATCCAGTACAGTTTAGGCAGGGCTTTTTGCCACATACCACATCAGCATTGGTAAGTTTTACTGGAAGTGAGTATGCTGGAAGAAATTATAATAAACCGAAAAGATTTATGAAGTGCAAGTGGTGTTGTGATCTCTCAATGTCATTTAATTAGTTGTTTACTCACCTCACGCACACACAAAAAAAGTAAGATTACTTTATTTGTTCAAATATATATTTTAATTTCAGAGTGATTATTTAGACTTGTGGTATTTAACACGGATATACTGCAGGTAGTTCAGTTCTTTGGGTAACCTGCAATTCTGCATCAACATTTGGTGGGAGAGCTGAAAAACTGCAGTTTCTTTGATCTGCTGAATAATCCCCATGGATTATTCTCCTTTTTTGCTGATATTGTCCAACTTGATGAATCTCGAGTATGTAAAGTCCGTACAAGTTGTGCTTTTGATTTGAGATCTGAATAGTCAACTTGGGGATTCAAGCTTGCTGAAACAACCCTGTAAGAGTAGGGTAAGAGAAACACCAAAAGACATTCCTCTGTTTCCCTCGGCGTTAGAGCGAGCCAGACCAGGAATTAGGGTGTCTGTGCTTGTGTCTTAATTTGCAATGCTGTGTGCCTGTGAAGGGTGGTGTGACAGGAAGCCTTGTAGTGCTTTTGGTAAATGGTGCAATAAAATGGTGCATTTTAGCAGCCTGAGTATTGACTTGGAGATAAAATAAATTACTTTAAGCTCTCTCACAATACATTGCATTGTGTAGGTTTTACAGCTCTGGCTATAATATTTAGAAGAAAGATTCATGAAGAGGGATGTAAATTGTAGTTGATACTTTTAAAACCTGCTAATAATAAAATGGTTGAATGCTAGTGGGAAAATCAGTGTGAAAGAATAATTCAACAGTCAGCATCAGGTTGTGATGGAGACCTCAATTTTTATGTAAGACTAGCCTCATGAGAAATCAACAAATAAGATGCAGTAGCTCAAACAACTGTGTTCCCCTCAAAAACTGAGGGTGGAAATTTTTAAAAGTGCCTGAATAATCATTATATGTTATTTCAGACAGTAATTAGCTGCTTTCACATTTACCTAAATAAAACTTAACTCAGTTAAGTTTCTTCTTTGCACTTTTCTAGAGTAAACAGAAACTACTTACGTATTTTTATCTTCTGATAAGGGTTTAGGTACCTGGATGTCTCTAGAATGCTGTCAGGCTACTTATGCCTGGAGATGAGGGCTGAGGAGGGGATGAGGGCTGTAGTCAGCATGCACTCTTGAGCAACCCTGGCCCTAGCTAGCTCTGTTAGGAGAGCTAGTTCTGTCTTGACAGGCAGCAAAATGTAACTGAATCCAGTAGCTCTTTGTTAGTGAGCTGAATTTAAAAATGCTTAGGTCTTTGTAATTCTATGGTAGGTGAACTATACTATAGAAAATTCTTGTTTTGGCTTGTTTTTCTCCCAGCTCTTCCTGGTTTCTATTCTAATCTTCCAAGAACTCTGGTCACTGTAGACAGTTGACCAAAATGTTTGCTTCCCCTGCTGTAGCTAGCAAATGCTGTCACACTGGTGTGCACACACGTACAGGCAGGGAGAAGGTGGAGAACAGGAGCTAAGACAATGTACCACATCACACCTCCACAATCCTGTCCATGAGTAGTGCCCATGTTGCCCTCACCAAGGAAGTAAAGGCAGTTCAGGGTTTGTATGACCAACTTCTGTCTCCCTCAGACATCAGGTCCAATGCTGATATTTTAATAGCCTGGAACAAGCCTAATATTAATTTTCTACTCTGAGATGACTTGCATAACTTATACAAAGTGACTTCTTTATGCTACTTGCTGTTCAAGTGAACAAAATTCCAGATGTGTTTCAGGTGGTTCTTTGATTGCATGTTTGCTGATGATCATCTTTCCTGATGGTAGCTTTGATTAGAAAAATAAATTTTCCCCAATACTGTGTCTAAAGATAAGTTATGTGACACTTCATTGTCCTTAGCAGTGGTCTGGTGCTGTCAGCTATTTAGCATGCCCACTGGTATGTTCTCTTGCTCTTCCCTCTCACCCATGCTATTCAGAGAAGTATTGATCTATAATAATTTAAATGGGAGCATAAGGCTTCCTGTTTTTTTTATTTTCTTTCTTTCATTTTTTTTAAGATATTCAGAGGGTTGTCTGAGGCTAGCTCAGTCAAAAATTCCTTAGTGATAACAAGTTTCCACTGCTCTAGTGAGTTAATAATAGCCTACTTAAGTCAGCAGGCACTAAAAATCTTTGCTGTGATGATAGAGAAGTACCTTTCTTTGTATGGCATTAGAAATTTTTAAGTCAGATCTGTAAATGGAACAGGCTAAGAAAGTGGTAGAGCAAGACCAGCGACATCCACCCTTCCAGCTTGCTTTTGTAGTTGTAATGTGCTCCAGCCCGGAATGCATTAATCAGATGTTCATGCACTTCATGAACCAGAAAGGGAGAACCTTCTTTAAGTCTGCAGCTCAAACAGAGCCGAAACATACCCTTTTCACTAGGTGAAGTGATCTTGCAGCCTGTGATGCTGTCTGTGAAAAGCGGCTGCCAGAGCTGAACTTTTTTCATCTGGAAACAAATTGGAAGCAAATTGAAGGTAGGATTAATTATTTGGCTGGTGGCAGGAGCCCTTTCCTACTACTGTATTTTCAGAGGTGGTCACCACTAGCTCCTTTCTCTCATCTGTGATTTATATTCCTCATGTGTTGAGGAAGGGACTGGAAGTTGCTTGGGGAGGACAGCCAATGGATCCAGGCTATGCGAATTGTTTTACCCCTGATAGCGTGCCCCAAGCCTCATTCCTTCCAAAAATAAACCTGGACTTTATAGAACTGTCTGTTCATACACGCTGTGTGGCACGTGCGAGCTAAGCCCAGCGCTTGGCAGAAGTGTGGGGTATCAACCAAACTAATTCTTTCATGTGGAGTAAGTATGGTGAGCCCAGAAAGGCAGAGGTTGTAGCATCCATGCACAGTGTGAAACATTGATCCCTGCGGAAAGGACTGGGTTGAGTGGCCATCCTTGGTACCCACAGAAATTATGTGACCCACTTAAAAAGGCTTGGCATCATTTCTGTTGCGTGTTGGTGAGTAGGTATGCTGACTCTACCTTCCTGCTGGTCTTATTTAAGAGAGTGTGTAGGCTTGCGTGCAATCTGCATCAGCGGTAAGATTAGATGACTGCAGACTGCAACTAAATCGTTGGTGCTGAGAGAGGTGAAGAGAATGCAGACTACACAGTTGTATCACTGTAGATAAGGAAGGAAAAGTAGGCCGTGTGTTTAAAAATGTAAGAGATTTGGGATTGGTTTATATTGATGACTCAACATAATTAAAAATGGGTTTTGAACGAGGGACCCTGTCAGAAAGAAGCAGGCACAGTATGACAGGTTTGAAAACATTCCTGTATACTTCTGCCATAGTTTGGGGTTTTTTTTTTTTTTGGACTCTCTCATTTGCACGAAGTGGATAGTGAGAGTTTAAAATGTTGTCTGAAAAGCTATATTTTCCTTGCAGTTACTACCACATGCTTCCTTTCTCTCCTTTCATCTGTAGTTGTAAGTTTTAGGGAGTAAAGAATTCTTTTCATCTCCTTTGAAAACTCAGTGGGCTAATTCCTGGTTTGTTGCTTCTAGGTCGTAGCTTTGGTATATATTGTGAAATACTTTGTGGGGTGTATTAAAACTTGATTGGTCTGGGAGCTCATGGAAAGTAAGTTATAGATTCTTTAGAAAGGCTGAAAACTTTTAACTTGATACTTCATTAGTTGGGAGGATTGCAAGTGTAAACTATGTTGAAATCGGTTTACTTCTTCCAGTTTACAGCAGTGAAACTGGTTTATCTTCTTCTGTGTTTCCTTTTTCTTACCAAAATTCCAAATTCTGTTGATGTTAAGTTGGGAAATAAAAAAGGAAAATACATCCCCTACCCCAGATACTTTGCTTTTCTGAGGGCATGTTCAGGAACAGCATGCCATCTGCTGTCTCTGGTTTTGGCAAGTCTGTTTAATTACTGTATCTGTTAATTGGACATTTAGCTATGAGGGTGCTTGTTGTTATCTCAGTTGAGAGAAAGTGGTTTTGAAATTTCACCAGTGTGAATGTGTCTTCTGAAATCAACTGAGGGTTTATTCCAGTGTGACCTGAAATATTTTATACTGTAGAATCAATTGTGGAATATTTTCTAAGTATATTTTAATTACCTTGTATGGATGGTGTATGCATTTTAAGATTTTAATACTTTCTAAAAAGGAGGAGTAATTTTATGGCTGGTCTAACTGCAGAATAGCATGTACCTTCACATGTGTGTCAGCCCTGCAGTTCTTTAAAATACACTCGATTTGCTCTGAATTTCCCACTGAAAGACCTGTGTTGCAGTTAGAAGATAACTTTGCCAATAATGTGGCCAAGGGGGAATTGAGTTTGAATGTAATAAAAATGTCCCCCAAAATAATAGGTCTGTGGGTTTTATTCTGGTGCATCAGGATTAAAAATAATAACTTCAGAATGTTAAATTCTGTGTATGAATTTATGGTCTTCTGAATTAATCTACAAAAAAATCCCCCTACGACTTAATTTTATGCTTTGATAAAAAAATTCCTACAGAAGCAGTGCATTCTCCAAATAGCACATTGGAATAATTTTTGTCAAGTTGGAAAGTGCTGGAAAAATCCTTTTTTAACAAATTTCAAGTATTCTCTGCATCCAAAAGTGCACATGGATTTTTGGTGAGTTTGGTGGTGACTGCGTTACATCAGAAGAACTTGATGGAACAATAGCTACTCTGTTAGAGACCTGTATTGCTGTGAAAACTGTTCAGAGCAAATCTCCTGGACTGTTTAATAAAGAATAGGATTGTTGAAGGTTTGTTTTCGACACTAAGGGAGCCATTGATATGAAGATTTGTATCTTTGCTCGCTGGCTCATTTGAGGTCTGCTGCTGAATACAGCGTGCAGGAGAATTGACAGAAGACTTTCTCTGATTGCCCTTCTTCCTTCCCTGCTTCCTCACCAGTTTTTATCTAAAATAAAACCAATATTTTTTTGCTGTTGAGCAATGTATTTTCAGGACTGTAGCAATATTTTCACTAGAGAAGTCTTTCAGCCCAGAAAACTATCACTGTTTGGTTTCTGCTCAGAACAGGATCTTCAACGTAGCAGAGTCACCTTTTGTGCACGATGGGTCTGTCTGTATCTGAGGTGGTTGGGTTCTGTGTGTGGTAAGAGGTGACCCAATGGGTTTGGGAAAAAATAAATGAAACAACTTTTTCTTATAGATGAGGCTGGTAGTTGTTTCAGAATAATAATGAAGAAATCCTGATGTGGACAGCAGGTAAAATATCCTTGCAAAGGTTTTAGTTGGTAGTGAATTAAACAATTTAAGATTAGTGTACAATCCTCATTTAGAGTGATGTACTTCACAGGGATACATGAAAGCACTCTGTATAAAAAACATTTGGTGTTGTGATAATATTTGGACCTTTTTGTCTTTCCAGTGTTGCACATATCCATACCTTCTGTAGAAGTTGCTTGAAAAATTGCTAAGGTTGACTTGTATTCTAGTTATAGATTCAGGACCAAATTTTGTAGACTTTTTGCGTGTGCTGTGTATCCTCTGGACAGACAACACTGTTATTCTTCAGCAGAGAGTCTTTTAAATATAGTTTGTAATACTAGCTGGCTAAATGCTTTGTTTTCTTTCCCCTTTCCTTTAAAAAAATTAAACAAACAAAAAACCCCAAACAGTAATTATAGAGGTATGCAATTTTAAATTGCAAGGAAAGCAAGTAAATTAAAAGTCTGGGGTTTGCTGGAGCCAAGAGTTTAAAACAAATGTTAGCAAATATGTCATCAAACTGCCTACCTTTTTCTTTTTTCCTCCTATCTGCTTGTTTACGTAACATTAGCTGAAGTTCCGAAACCTTTCCTCAAATGATAAATATTTCCTTGAGGAACTGAGTTGTGCTGCTAGAGTTTTTAATACAAAGTTTTAGGTATTTTCTTTGGGAAATGTAGGCCTAACTGTCTTTCAGATAACTCTCCACCCCATACACGGAGGCTTAGTAACTTAGCTCATCCTGGGATGCACATTTTCAGTATCATTCAGTTAATTTGTACTAAGAACAAGTCCAGGTACTTTGCTTGGGGCATGGTTCTTACTGCCTTCATGGTTTGAAGTTTCTGCTGGAAGTCTGTGCCGTGAGAGCTAGCATGCATTTTATTCATGGCACCTCTTCCCACAAGAAGTTTTATAAATTCTGAGCTACATGGTATATGTTAACTTAATTGGATATCATATTTATCCTCATTGTTTTTTCTTAATTTGGTTTTATTCGACGTATTGAGTATAAAAGCGATAAGATAAAGCTTTGTTGTGAATTTCTGCCTTTCAGCCCTAGCTGCAGGAGTGCAGTTGGGGGTTAGCTGGCTGTGAGGGATCACAGTTCAGTCCCATGCTATAGCACGTGTTTGGCTAATGGTGTGGGTTTCTCAGATAAGAGAGCCTCTTGTAAATCATGAAAAGAGTGTGTGTGGTATGTATAGTTATATAAGAAACAGTAACTTGTCTGTGGACATTTCCTTGAATAGACAAGCTGAAGGGCATTCTTAGTACTGAATGTCCCTTAGAAATGGTTTGAAATGTATCTTCTTGGCTGTAAATGACCTGGATGGGTAAGACTGCTCTACAGCAGTGCTAGCATGAGTATTCCTGCAAAGGACTGTTTCCACTCTTATCTTCTTGTTTTCAGGCTTACTGGAACTTTCCATTTATTTTCCTTTGCCCAAATGGAAACTTCAGCTTTCTGGAAAATTGGAGGCACTGGGAAAAGAATATAGAGTCTATTTATTTTTAAATAAAAGACAAATAAAATTGGAAGATCTTTTCCTGTAAAAGCTTGCATACACTGAACTGCCATATGGTGTAAGCAAAGATTTGGAAGCTGAAATATGAGATGCCATAGAAAGTGATATGACTTCTAAATTTGAAACTGAGGTCTGTGCAGTCAGTAATTTTGAAATCTGTATTATCAGCCTTCCACAAAAGTCACAGTTCGGAGTACTGGTTTTTAATCCATGTCAGTTTCCTGATTCGGTGGGTCAGCTCTATAGGAAAGTTATCATCAGAATTGCTAGGTTGGTGTGTAGTGTTGCAGCTTTGAGAGTAGTATATTTAGGATAAGCTGAAGTTTAGTTTTGTAACAAATATTCTACAATTTATGAGCCTCCAACAGTATACAGTCTCACAAATTAGTAGAAGCAATAAACTGGAATCCTTTCGTACATTAACACATTCATGACTGTCAGCTCTACAGTATATTAATAACTGGCATATTTGTGTTCATTGAAAGTCATGTGGGTTATTTTGAGATCTTGCCAAATAGGAAAGCTTACTTTCTATACAGAAAATAATTCAGACCAAAGTTGTTGGATAAACTTGGAGAATTTCTCAATACTTTGATAAGGCTCTGCTGTACTGTTGTCCATCAATTGCTACCCGGCTGGAATTTAGCCATCTTATTATTTTAAAATGTTGAATAAGAGGCTCTTATAAACACTTATGTGAGTTTAAGGGAGGAGAATGGTAGATGGTTGGGGAATTTTTTCTGAGACTTGATCTCATACTATACTTTGGTGACTGCTGCTTTTTGTTTGTAACCTGCTATATACAAAACTTTATAGTTAACTTCATGTTAAAAGTTTAATTCTACAAGGAGACTTGCTAGAAATACCCATTATGAATTTCGGTAAAGATAACATAAGGGATTCCTTGCATCCTGAGCAGGTATACTTAAATAATTTCTATTATTGTTGCTTTGGAATGCTAATGCTATTTCTGAATCAAAAATAGCTAATGCTGAAATGGCTAAGGTAAAACTTCCAGCTGTTGTAAAAGGCTGTGGGATTTTGGCATTTAGATACTTCCAGAAGTTGGGAATATTGTGGTCCAGCATATTCTCTTGAGGTCAGCAAATAATTGTGTAAGTTTTTCAAATAGCAATTATAATTATTTCAGCACTCGTGAAACTGTTATGAAAGGACTTATTTATTTGAATTAAGTATTTCCTTTAATCATAATCTCAGGATGAGTATATCTCTTCTAGTTTATTGACTCAAGTCTATGTGCTTTTTGTTTCTGGAAGTTCTTTCAGAAGTACTGACACAATGAACTTTGCAGTGCAACCAGAATGAAGTATCGTGCATAACCCTCTACAGCTTAAAGACTGAGCAAAAGCCTTGTTGGCCACTTTGGTATTAGGAGTTAGTAGTTACTGTAGTACATCTTCAAAAAAGTAAAAGTGGAGGGTTTTTTTGGTGTGCAGATGAGATCCTGCCAACATGGATTGATAGAGGTCTTAATGTGGTGAAAATTTCATAGATGACTCGTCTGTAGAAAAAAGATAGTGAAAGTAGTAGTAATGTTAATTGTATTAACATTTTTCTTGTAAGTCCTAAATTTTATTTAGCTTGAGAGATTTGAAATGCACAGGAGAGAATCTGGAAAGCTAAGATTTTTTTCCTCAAGATGCAAGTTTGAAAGGAAAGAAAGTAAATAGTGGAAAAGTAGCTCATTATATGTTGATACTGCTTGTGCTTTTTGCTGAAATCTGACCATATATTTTTTGGGAAAGGTTCATACTTCCTTTTTTCCCCCTTTTTTTTTCCCCTCTTCTTTAATAGCAGTACTACAGAGCTCACTCTGTTGAGAGCTCCTGACCCATGTTGCCCATAACCATCATATAAGGTATGCCTTCTAAAATACACTAGCAAAACAGATAGCTCCAGTCAGCAGAAGTTGCCTCATTGCTGGAAACAGAGTTGAAGAGGTGTAGCTGTGTATGCTGTAGAGATCATTAAAAAGCTTTAGTAAGAGGAGGCAGTTTTTTTAACACAGTCTGATAACTCACATATTGATTTTTGACTACTGACTTGACGTCCTATTTTAACTTAGTCTTTAGCAGATAAGGAAGTATTTCTTAAAGGTAATTGCAGTAACTAATTTATCTTAATATTGTCCTCATGTCTTCTTCCTTTTTCTGGTGTTCACAAGAACATTATGTAACAGTAATTCTTACTGACAGGGAAGGCAATACTGCGTGTCAGTTCTTCCTACATTTTTAATGCGATTTCTACCCATTTATGGGAAATGTCTCTCACTTACTCTGTTCTCTTTTTGATTAATATACACACACACACCCCCCACACCCCTTTCCCCTTTCCTCCACTGAAAACAGGACTCTCTAATTAGCAAGTTCTGTATAACATCTCTTGCAATAAAGACTGATCAGCGTATGGGAGTATGCTCCAGAAGTCTCCAGCTTCTGGAGACAGTTGAATATTACCAAAAGAAAAGCTCCAAGTAAGTTTTAGTAACCTTATAGAGCCTCCTCCACATAAATAGCATAGATGTACCCATGCTCTACTGAAAATACTTCCACTACTGAAGAACAGAGAGAAATCCTTGATGAGTGGTTAGAACTGTACGTTCTTTAAAATATTTTTTTTTTTTTTTAAATTTTAGAACCATTTATTATGAAAAGTGGTGTTGCCCATTGTGAGTCAGTGTTCCTTGTCCCCAGCTTTGATCACCACTTAATAATAAAACAATATTGCATGGAGCAATTGACGCAATTACTTGTGGTTTATATACTTCAGATTTCAATATCTAGCACGTTATGCCTGTGATAGCTTGCTTGAAGGTGTGGTTTTAGCCAGCTGACAGAAACATTTAAGTATTAATTACTCTTCTTTATCTTTTTATATTCTAGAGCATCTGCAGAGTTCATATGCAAGCTTAACCTACTGCAATGTTAAAGTAATGGTCTATACAAGACCTGAATTTTAAGACATGAAGTACAAAAATACATACTGATATAAACAGTGGAGACACTCAGCTAAGCTGAAAGCAGCTTCCAGAACTGGGATTCACGTCACAAAGGCTAAGGCTTGATAGTATTAAAAAAAACCTGAGAGATGAGGAAGCTCAAAATTTGAATTACCTAGTATATGTATATTTCTGCATATAGTATGAATGTACATATGAAAATGTACATATACACATATATCAAATTTATTTTTATAACCCTGCTGATATTCTGATAAAGGTAGAATAGAGTTAAAGCTGTTTTGAGCCCAGCTCATGTAAGGCACGGATGTCCTAGGAAATACCTAGTTCTTTTGTGGAAAGTGATGTGCTTCTCTTTCCTTATCCAAGAACTGAGGAGAAAGCTACTGACAGATTGGAGATTAATTCTGAGATCTTCTCTTTCATGAGCCTGTTAAGAGGCAGTCGCTTTGATCTTCTGCTCCAGAGCAGAAGGTGGGGAGGGAAGGAAAAAGCACCATAAACGTAGCAGAATCCTTCATAACATCGTATTTGCATCTAATGGCTAATATCCTGCTTTTCCCTTGCTAGGTTCTTTCTTTCTCCTTTGCAACAGTGTTTTTTCCTATTTATAGGGAAAGGAGGTAGGACAGTAGCAAATAATAGCTTTGCTATTTATTCCAGGTGTTTAAAGTATTAATTGAAATGTAAAGTATGGGGTGTGAGTGCTTATTCTGTTGTTTATAGCTCCTCTTCCCCGCTGTGATTCTTCCCTGTGGATTGTGCATCTACCTTTCTCCTACCCTTCTTTCTGTCTTGGGAAGTGCCTGTGCCCTGCAACTTTCCATCCTCCTTGGAAGAGACTGCTATCTTTGACAGATTCATAATCAAAGTTCACTGAAACAAAATATTGGAAAGAGATCCTGATGAATAATGTGGGAGAGATCTGCTGAGTCTGGGAAATGTTTTGAAAGAGGGTGGGCAGTTGAAGAGCAGTTTTCCAGGGGGTGTGTGTTAGAATTAGCTAGTATATTCTTATTTATAATAATTTCTCTGTGTTATCTTAAATGGATCTTGAAATTGCAGTGAGTGAAAAATCGTCCATCTTTACTGAATCTTTTGTTATAATAGGTTAAAAAAAAAAATCTTAATTTCTTCATAGTTTCCACAGACCTCTATTTAGATACCTGTGAAAAATACACACCAGTCTTTTTTCCCCTTGTTGTAAAACAGAACGTGTATGAAATGTCTCAATTTTTTCTGAATGTAAAATGTAAATGTAGAACGTTGCTGTTAGCGATGAATAAGTTTTAATATAATCTTAATAAGGATTTAAAGCAATAGTGCATAAGGTACAAATTGGCATCCCATGATTTTTTTTCTTGTTTTAATTACTAAAAATCGCATCATGAGTTCCTTTCCCAATATATTACTGAAACATGACATAGACATTGGGCTTTATGCATATCGTTTAGCTTGTAATCTTGAGATTATCATGTAAGATAATGTTACATGATTGTTTAAAGCAACTGAAATGAAATTATGTCCAGCTATTACAACAAAGAAACACTTGAAGAAGTAAACATGCTTAATTTAATGTTTCAGAACATGTTTCAAGTTTAAGCTTCAAACACAGCTAAGAGATGCTAATTAAATCTGTTTATTGAAATAAAAAGTTTCTTGATGAGGAAAAAAGGTTATGACCTATTTATTGCTACTAGAAAAGATTGCCAGTGTTGTTAGAAAACTTCCTTACCCACAGTTTCAGTTATACTTTATTAAAGAGGTAGAGAAAATTACAGTTATCTTAGTGTAATGCAGTTAATTAAAAAAAAAAAAAAAATTAACTAATTTTTAATTTTTTTTCTTAGCATGGTAGGTGAACAGTATATTTTGAAAATGTTTGGGGTTTTGGGGTACTTCTTTACTTGCATATGGCAAATTTCTGCTATTTAAATGGTATCTTTGAAAAATATTACTTTGGATTTTAAGGTATTTGTGTATAAAATAAGTTATATAATTATTCTGGTTATCTCAAGTTTTAGGCAGTGTGAGATGCTTTTCTAAGGTCATATATGGTTTTGTTAGTTTTTAGGAGACAGTGAAACATTACATGATAATTTAACTTCTTTGTTAGACACTACTTGCCTTCATCTTTAAATGAAAAACCCCCTCTAATATTCTAATTCTTGTTTCCTTAAAAAGCATTTTTCATTGCTAAGTTGTATGATTTGTACTTTATAATACTGTTACACTTTTTGTTTTTCAGTCCCAGAAATCCTGGATAGAAAATACTTTCACCAAGAGGGAGTGTGTGTATATTATACCAAGTTCAAAAGACCCCCACAGGTAAATGAGAAATTATGCAAGAATTCATTGCTGCTCTTTAAAATTAAAATTCAGTATTGCAAAGAGACAGTATAATAGATTTTTGGACTAATTACTCTATCTGTATAAAATACTAGCTTTAGTTAACTTTTTTGTGTAACTTGGATTTTTTTTTTTGTATTTCTCTGAAAGTACTTTGCTGTTGCAGAAATCTCTAGTAAATGTTCCCCTGTTCTCTTAGCTTTTTCTTACCAGTCCTCCTAGTCATGTCTATGGTGTGGCTACAGTGTCAGGGTTTTATAATTTTTTATTTTCTTTTTTTTTGTTTCTGAAGTCAGAAAGGCTCATAGAGATATATTCTTGGAATTAAAAGAACAGAAGTGTGAGTGTAGGGTGAAGTGTAAAAACCTACCTGACAGTGCAGAAAAAAGGGATGAAGAATTCATAGGAATAAAGAAAAACAAGAATCGTAGTGGGAGAAAAAAATTACAAAACAAAAGCTGAAGAAATATTTGCTTCCAGGGAAGATAAAATAAGAACAGTTTAGATATCAAAAGATTTCATGTGTTATCTAGTAATTTTTCATCCTCAAGTTCTGTAAGGAAAAAATGAGGCTGAAAAATGGGGAAATATATTTCTAGAGGGGAGGCTGCGACTAATGAAGAATATTTTGCATATCTCACGTGCTGCTTTTACCTTATTCTAAATTAGAAATGTGAAATCAAACAAGTTAGTGATACCACCAGCATGTCTAACTTGTAGAATTTACCTTCACTAAGTGTTATAATTTAATGTTCCTGCAGTGATTGAACTTGATGTGCATAGTCATGAAATCTGTGTCACAGATTAAATAAAATCAAATTGAAAATAGATTAAAATTTGGTATTTTAAGGCAGTTTTGTCTTCCCAAAATGTTTATTATTCTCATTATGGATTTCAGTTAAGCTTTTTTTTTTTTTTTTTTTTTTTTTTTTTAAGCTTCATACATTTGAGAGTAACTGAGAATCCTTTTCTCCTGAATGTCAGAAAACTTTTATTTTCAGTTTTTTCTGTGAAAAAAGTTATAAATCTCTTTTCTTCTGTTTTGGCAGAGTATTATTTTTCTTTTAAGAACTTTGTTTTTAGGCAGAAATATAACAAAGTAAATGCTGTAGAATTTTTAAGTTATTGTAAATAATTCACCACATTCCCTGAAACCATGTGACATGGGAAGCTTTTAGAATTTATAGCCCTGATTGTAGCACATGGAAAAGATGCAAATGCAAACAAAGTAATTAGGAAGCTGTTAAAATTTCCAGAGCATTTCACAAGGAACAAAATGATCTTCAACACTTACCCTTTTAGTTTAACCTATGTGTAGCACACAATGGGCTTTACAACTTTCCCAACAGATTTTGTCCTTCAGTTTGTAAGAATTGCTTACTGTTGTTCATGAATTATGTGTGTATGAGTCAAAGGTAGACAGGAGTATTTGTCATCACTTGTTGATCTCTACCTTTTAGCATACATAATTATATTTCAATAAGTATTAAGAGAAGATCTAAAGCTATAGTTCAATATTAAAAACGTAGATGATTAATAGCAGTGTAACTTCTATAGAGGACAAAATTCAAAAATTCTTTATGCTCAAAGTCTGAAGACAGTTGAAAGCTGCTGTATAACATCTGTATTTGTATGCTTTTGCATGCTAGCTCTTCACCATAATTGATTAACAGCTGCTTATGAAAATTATGGAAAACCATGGTATAAATTTATCTGCTATGTTAATTTTAAATGTTAAGAAGGCTGTTAGCAGGAAAACCACAGAAAATGTTTAAAGATGGAAGAGGATAGAGATGAGGAATTCTTTTTATATAATTAACTTTATGTAAAGACACTACTGTATAAAGTTTGTTCAAATGTATCTTTTTCTCTATACGCAACTTGTAAATGATGAAATAACCTTCCGGCACAGGCAGTTCAACTTCAGTGTATATTAGAAGAATGAATTAGAATAGATGTAACAATGTATAGTTAGAATGAGTCCAAGAAAATGCTGATCTGTAAGTAACTTGTCAGAATCTAGCAAAATGTTTCAGTTTGAGTACTGCACATAACCCAGTCTGAAATATTGCTGGGCTCCAGATATTGGTGGTTCAAAGCCTGAACACCCATCTGAAGGCTCAGGACTGAAGCTTTTGCATGTTTATGCGTTTTTACTTGCCAAATATGTTACAATCATGTAAAATAACGTCAGACAAGTTACCATGTTAAAAATGGGCAAACTCGGGCAGCATCTTTTCCATTTACTGGAGGTCTCTTTTGTTCCATAATCTTTCTGTAAGCATGTGAAGTGGTGTGAGTGGTCCATCCGTTCCCTCCTTTCTCCACCTCCCCACCCCCCATTAAAATTGAAGTTGAAGTTTACTCATATCTTCAAATATTTCTTATACAGATGCCTTCCAGGATGTCAGATTTGTCAGCAACTTGTCAGGTAAGAGTTATTTGTAATTACAATATTTATGAATATTTTTTTCCATTAAATAAGCGCTTTCATAATAGGGTTTTAAAAAGTTTTGATTAGTACTGCAAATGACAAGTCAGTGAAAGGTTAGATATAAAACAAATACAACTAATGAATAAAGAACTGCCTGCAATATGTGGATCACAGATTTATAAATGTTATATAAATGATTTGGCTTCAAAGAATCCGTTCTTTTCTGGCCTCCAACTTGCTATTTCGGTGAGCTTCAATATCTTGCATAATAATTATGTATTGTAATTAATTCTTGCTATCAATATTTATAAAGCTTGCTCTGGAAGAGAAGTTTATATAATATTTAGAATCTTTGCTTTCTAAATCTGATGTATCTCTGTTATAGATAAAAAAAGTTATTTTATCTTCTAATAATAGTATTTTCTGAAGTATTCTAAATGATATGGTTGGGTGCAGGTGCTGTTGTGGCCGCTTGGTCAGACAACATGCTTGTTTTACTGCAAGTCTTGCCATGAAATACTCCGATGTGAAGCTGGGTGAAAACTGTAATCAGGAAATAGAAGAATGGTCAGTGGAAAAACATACAGAACAGACCTCTACTGATGCTTATGGTGTCATCAACTTTCAAGGTGGCTCTCATTCTTACAGGGCTAAGGCATGTATGATGTTTTCTTTTTTTCTTACTCTAAACATGTTGATAGAGATGGTGGATGCTTCATTTAACTTGTGAAATTGAAAGCTGAAAACATTGTCACCCATATTGTAACAAACCAGTGTCCTCTACTATTCTAGTGGTTTCTTTATTATGATCTGAATTCTTTCTAGTTTCTGTTTTTTAAATTTATTTTTCATAACAAAAGTTGCTCAGATCTATTAGAATTAGTGGTATTCATGTACTGGCTTACTTTGAAATCGCAAATGGTGATAAGAATTCCTAATCGCTTCAGCAAAACATGACATTGAAAATTCAGTGTCATTGTTTCAGACTTCATGAAAATAGAGCTTACTCATCTATGCTGCTTGCTTCCTCGCTACTGTTAAAATTTTATAGGACCTGTTAAGTAACATCTACTATCTTAACCCTCTATTCATAATTTTAAAACTCTGAAAAATAATTAAAAATTATGAACAGATGTGGAATGTGCTTCTTTAGTAGATTTGTTTGGAATTATTAAAGCATAAACATAGTAGTGATCAGGATAACTAAGTTTTTTGAGAGTGGAGGTTAGTTAAAAACAAGGGTACCAATAAATGGAAATTTTGGAAACCAACTCTTAATTCACAAGTGCACGTGTACTGGAGAGGCTAGAAAACTGGAAATTCCAACAGGTTCTCCACCACCATTTTGTAAAGGATTTCTAGTTGTAGGAATGATTTAATGCTCCTTCAGTTAAAAGCTACAAGGAATTCTAATACCATGTGGCTCCTATGGCCAAACTGAAGTACTTGAATGAGGAAGCTGTGTTCTTTATGCAGCCTACAGAGCCCCCAAGGAGAGTCCAATGCTCAGATCATCTCTGTGGAGAGAAGCGTTCTTAACAGAATTCTTTGATGTTCCTGATAGCAGTATATATGTTCTTTTGTATAGCTTAAAATTGCTATGAATCCTTTTCTAGGAGTACAGAAATAGCAAGCTGCCTATACTCATTTCTGTGCTTACTTCTGCAGAGTGCTAGTGGGGTTGCTAAAACCAGTTTGTTGGAATGGTGATTTTTTTTTTTACTTAGAACTTGGTTTAGGTAGGTCTTAATTTCTGTATAGTATCCATTCCTCTATTGAATAGCTTGTATTAAAGACTCAGC
>NW_010301704.1:25919-63924 GCF_000700745.2 Antrostomus carolinensis
GTAGGGAAAGAAAAGCAAGCAACTGTCTTTCTGTAAAGTTTTTTGCGACACATGGAAGCCTCTCTCCAGTAGATGGCAGAACTTTTAAAATATTTCTGAATTTTATCTAATTTAGAGATCATCCAGTGCTTTCATAAAGACTCATTTTTCTAGGACACTGTGCCAATAGGATGGAATAACATAATCCTTCTATAGTCCTTTCCTTTCCAAAACTTGCTTTCAAAACTGTTAACTATCTTGTCCTTAATTCTGGTAGGACATAAAGTAAGCTTGTTCATTTATTGCATCTACCGTGTTTTGAGGAAGTGAATTACGTTTTCCATAGCCAGGAATAGGATAATATATCCTGAAATACATTGTGATTCTTCTTTTTACTCCTTGATTCTGTGATGGTTTCATTTAAGAACCTTTTAACTCTCTTCTCGTGCCTGCAGTATGTGCGATTGTCATATGACACTAAGCCTGAAGCTATTCTGCAACTTATGCTTAAAGAATGGCAGATGGAGTTGCCGAAGCTTGTTATATCTGTACATGGGGGCATGCAGAAATTTGAACTTCACCCACGCATCAAACAGTTGCTTGGCAAAGGTCTTATTAAAGCTGCAGTAACAACAGGAGCCTGGATTATAACTGGAGGAGTGAACACAGGTAAAGAAGTAGCAATGAATGTGCACAGTTAAATGGATTATGGTTTGTAAGAGCCAGAATATTTAATGAATGCACAGCTTCATCTTAAAGCAAAGTAGATTTGAGTGAGTTTGGTCAAGTAAAAGTAAAATAATACATTTTGAACATGTGTAGTTGCAAGTGGGCTGCTGTTTTGTCCTGCAAAGAGAAACAACACACAGGTGAGGGGAGGGGTTTTGGCTTTTTTAGTTTGGTCTGGGGGTTTTTGTTTAGTTTTGGTTTTTTGAAACTGCAAGAGGAAAGACTTAATGTGATTAAAACAAGTACAGTAGTGTACTGAAAACTCTTTAGTTCTTACTAGGCTAATTATTTTGTTGAATTACTGATACATAGTACTTTGTTTCCTTCTAGTAGATGTGGTATGGTGCTTTTTCTCTGGTGTTGTGTCAAATAAGATCCCAGATCCTTAAAGACCTAGTTAACTAATAAAACAGTTGTATTACTTAATAAGATGCAACATTCAATACATTGAAATATTTTTGTGCACAAACAGGTGTTGCAAAACATGTTGGTGATGCTTTAAGAGAACATGCTTCCAGATCATCTCGAAAGATTTGCACTATTGGGATTGCTCCATGGGGAGTGATTGAAAACAGAAATGACCTTGTTGGAAGAGATGTAAGGATTAACTACCTAATTGAAATAATAATTTACCTGACTTATTTTTTGACCAATCTGCTCAGGCGTGTTTTTTTCACTTGCTTTGCATCATTTGGAATACCTGCTTTATGATGAAGATACATTGACATCTATGACTTATGCAAGATCATTAGTGTAAGCAAGTTGCAAAATGCAAATGTGCTAGAGGAGGAGCTTGTTCTCAAGTTCTTAATCCTTTGTCCTCCCTACTGGTATTACTGATTCAGATAACAAAAATGCTGAAGTATTACAGGGAATTCACATTTACAGAGGATGATATGTAGACATATTGCTCAGGGACATGGTTTAGTTGAGGACTTATCAGTGTTAGGTTAATGATTGGACTTGATGATCTTAAAGGTCTCTTCCAATCTAGGCAATTCTGTGATAAGTTGAAAAATTTTGATGTAGAATCTTCAATGGTACTGTTTGCCAGAGTGGTCACAAGACACCTTTTTGAAGGATCTTTTCTCTGTTATCCTTCAGAACAGAATTCTTTTGTGATATAGTTATCTGTTTTCCTGCACAAAGTTAGGAGCTACAGCTGTTGGTGTATAGTGACCCAAAGCATGCTTATATGTGTCAGTGCTTCTTGTTGAGCCACCAATTTTTGTGTCTAAACAAAAAGTTAAGTTTCACAGAAGCAAATTTGAATCTTTATAAATAAAATACATTGTTGTGTGCTTATACTTAGGTGGTTGCTCCATATCAAACCTTGTTAAACCCATTAAGTAAACTAAATGTTCTAAATAACCTCCATTCCCATTTCATTCTGGTGGATGATGGAACAGTTGGAAAGTATGGAGCAGAAGTTAAACTTCGGAGAGAACTGGAAAAAACTATTAATTTGCAAAGGATTCATGCAAGTAAGTAATTCTGATGCCTGAGGGCTGTTACGATACTTTAATGAAAAACCAAACATCTGAATGAGAAAACAGAAAAATTAGTCTTGTTTATGTTTCAAGTCTGAATGATTATTTTGCAAATTTCAGCTGCTGCTTTGGACCCTAGATATTTCTGTTAGACTTAGGATTTTTCTGGGACCAGAGAGGAGGCTTCTTTTGAATAAAGTTGTCAGTTTTGCTTTGATAAAGCAAATGTATGTCACTTGAGTTATTAGTATGTTGTCAGGCCTTACTGGTCTCATTGATTAATGGTTTGACACTAATCACTTGCAGTTTCACAATAGGGCAACTGAGTTTGTAAAACATCATCTGTGGTTGTGCAAAGAAGCATGTGCTTTTGGTGTTTTCCCAGTTATGGAGCAACATGTGTTTTTTTTCTTTTCTAGGAATGCTTTTGCAATACTCCCTGTCAGTAGAGGGTTTCCATGTAACTATGTTCAAATTATATACGTGTTATCATCTTTGGAAACTCTTTGCGGGGAAGGTAGAAGGGGATTTCCCTAAAGAAAAAATGTTCACTTTTCTGCATTACTGCAGGAATATTTCTGTGAAGAATCTCTTCTGTCTTGTAGACTGTATTCAATTGTATTTATCAGCTTCTTTGCAGTGCTTTCACCCCAGCACAAAGTATAAACAGTGCTTGAAACTGTGCATTAGCAACAGTTAAAATGTCTGGCAGGCAGCATTTTAATTTTCATTCAATATAAGGGACATACTTGATTTATTAAAAATGTAAAATCAATCTTGACGTTCCCTAAAAAAATACAACATTGTCTGGTTTTTTTATTATTTATTTGCAACTTTATAGGAATTGGCCAAGGTGTGCCTGTGGTGGCACTTGTATTTGAAGGTGGCCCCAACGTCATACTCACGGTTTTAGACTTCCTTCAAGAAAGTCCTCCTGTGCCGGTGGTAGTATGTGAAGGAACTGGTAGAGCTGCAGACATACTGGCATATGTTCACAAGCAAACGGAGGAGGGAGGGTAAGTCCTAGCACTGCTAGCCAAACTGTCAGTCCTATGTAGATGGGTTTTGAGACCATTCCTTAATGAATTTGTGCAAGAGCTTTTTCTGTGGAAAGACAGGCTAAAAGCAGAGAGTGTAATATTAGTCTGGCTAAAGACCAAGACTTCTTTTCTAGTTCTAGATTCCTCTTACATACCTTGTATGAGCTGCGCCAAATTCTGTAGCGTATATTTGCTTCAGGGATGCTTACAAAAAATACAGGAAAAGTGTACGCACCCATATCCTAAGTTAAGGGCTGCATCTCGTGTAACTTCAGTTATATGCAGTCATTCTGTTACCCCATTGTAACTAGAGGACCCAATTCTCAGTTTAAATGCTCTGTTGCTTCAACTTGAAATTTTAACCAAGCCACAGTGGTAAATGTGACTGTTCTGAAGAACTGTTCTGTCACTTTAACTTAAGTGGTAAATGTGGCTGTTCTGAAGAATGCACAACAGTTTTGCTCAATAGAAGTCAGAGCTGACCAGACCTTCCAGAGATGTGAGAATAACGTAGAGAATGTTATGTTACCAAACTGCTTGAAAATATCACTTGGCTACATTGAATGGCAATATTTTCATGCAGTTAGCTGCTGCATAGTAGTAATTTTTATGAAAAGGGATCAGAAGGAGCTTCTGTATTGTTTCTTCTGATTAGTCTTAAAACTCAACTTTTTACACACTTCTGTTTAGTGTAGAAAAGACTTGTCGGTTTTAAGTGTAGTTTCAAATAATAAAAGAGTTGTGCTTGGGCTCCACAATACTTAGGGTTTTCTAGTTTTTTGTCAGATTTGCATAAATCCTTAAACATTGGGCCCTTGTTGCAGGGACTGCCTCAGAACCAAGAGGCAGGGATCTAATGTAGCAGTAAACCAACTTTGTCCATAGTAAGATCAGAATCAGGTCTTACTCAGAGGGGTGAGTACTTAGTATTTTGTGTCAAAATATTTTAGTTGAGGGTATCTCAGAACTGGGTATGGGAAGGGAAGGGAGAGAAGCTGAGTTACTTTTTGGAGGCAGTAGTAGAAAGTCCTAGATTAAGCAAGCTCTACTTCTCTCTAAAGTTTACCCAAGGTTTTGCCACTGAAACAGTAATAAGCTTATAGATAACAGGATTTTGAATGGACATGTTGAAACTAATTACATGCGTTGTTGTAATTACTGTTCATGTATAACAGTGTATTTTCCTGTTTGTTTGTTTCAATCTCAGGAATGTTCCTGAGGGTGCTGAGCCTGAAATAATTTCAACCATCAAAAAGACATTTAACTTTGGTCAAAGTGAAGCAGTTCATTTGTTTCAGACACTGCTGGAATGCATGAAAAAAAAAGAACTTGTAAGTAAATCTTGCCATAAATTTTTTTTATGCAAGGTGCATGTATTTGTGGATATAATATTAACTTGTATCTCAATGTTGTATATGATCAAGAGTAATTAAAAAATCTTTTCTAGACATAGTGGATCTTCCAGGTATAGAAGACAGGCAAATACAGTTTTTATGTGTACTTTATCTCATGGCCAAGAGAGATTTAATTCTTGTGATTATTTCTAGTAATTTGAGTTTGTTGTTGTTTCCAAGCCTATTTATTTTCAGATGACAGGATTCTGGTTTGTTTATAATGTGTATGTATTTTGTAATTGGGTTGCTGTCCTTTTTCTTTGCTTTGATTTTTGAAAACCTTGGGACTTCTTTTTATTTTTCTTTTCTTTTCCTTTTTTTTTGGGGGGGGGGGTGTGGGTGTCTTAATTATGACTGTACTAACAAAGGTCTATTATCTCTGTGAGCTTAAAACAGAAGCACTTTATAGAGCTTTATATGTAGCCTGACTGCAGGTACTGGTGTCTCATTTGAACATCATACTCTGCTGTTCTAAGGCTTAAAATTGTCATATTTGGCGAAACGTGTTTTCTGGCAAGTTAATCTCATAATCTAGAACGAACTGGAGGTGTAAACAGAATACTGTGTGGTGTTTATAGACAATAGAGAATTGTAATCATAGTGGGAAAACAAGTTCAGATTGATTGAAGAATGTAAAGGATTTCTGCTATGCTTTTTCACATAAAAGATTGTCTTGCGTGGCACCCAGTTAGGAAAACAATACAGAGTGCACAATAAAGGTAAGTTTAAATTGAGCATAGACTTAAATTGCATTGAAGATAAGGTGATTTTAATGTATTTCAATTCCTGACATAAAAAAAATGGAGCTAATCACCTTTTCCTGAAAATAACTTTAAAATACTTTTCCCCTATTTTACCATTTTGGACAGATTACAGTTTTTCATATTGGGTCAGATGAACATCAGGACATTGATGTTGCAATACTTACAGCATTGTTAAAAGGTGAGACTTTTAATTTTAAGAGCATTTGGAATTCCTAGCTATTGTTGTTTAGTATTTATATGATTATTTATAAAATACTATAATCTGTAGGAATCTTTAGTTTTTAAGCAAATAATTACTATGTTTTCTCATTGTATAATAGCATAATGTGTCATAAATGATTAAATATACTGTATAACTTTGTGGTAGATTGCTTGATTTCGTCTTTTTAGGAAGAAAGAATGCTTATTATCATATATTTTAATTAATTTTTTTTTCCATTGTTTTTTTTTTTCTTAAGGCACAAATGCATCTGCGTTTGACCAGCTTGTTCTTACACTTGCATGGGATAGAGTTGACATAGCCAAAAATCATGTTTTTGTTTATGGGCAACAATGGCTGGTATGTAATGTTTTGGATTGAATAGAATGATATTTTCTAAGAGAGAAACTCAACTTACTGTAAAGAATGAATCTTTTGAGTTTTGTAGAGAGAGACTGTAGAATACTGACACATTTATTTTGAGGACAGTAACTTTTGCATACTGCGTAAGTATGCAAAACAGCTGTTTGTTATTATGTAGTTGAAAATGGTAAAAAAATTTTAGAAATGTGCTGAGTGTTCTTACTAACTAGAGGAGAAAAGACATTGCAAAAGTTGGAAGCTGAATTCATGTTAGTCTTCCTTACAGTTGCATGGTCATAGGAAGTTCTTAAGAAGCCTCTAGTAAAATATATATATTAAGTATTGTTGGCAGCACTGCAGTGTCTTTTGAGGGGGAGGTCAGAATGTCTGTTTCTTCTAGTCTGCAAATTAGTTTGAAAACTACATTGTGGATCCTGCCTTTTTCCCATATTACTGTAAAAATAAAACACAATCTTATGTGAGTGTGCAGTCAAAAGTACTGTAAGGCTTGTTGATAGCAATGATGGTTCTGAGCATTTGTATTTGAAGCAAATTATGCTTTAAATGTTTTATATCTTTGTGTTTCATCCAATATCAATCCATGAGAACAATTTAACTATGTTAAACCAACTGTATACTTAGTCCCATGTACTGTGTCAGTAGGAGATACCTATGGGAGAGAGTATAAAACTTGCTGTTTAAGTCTTCAGAATATTCTCTCATCCTGTAATTGTGTCATGTTCAGGGGATTTTCTGAACCAAGGGTGACATCTTTGTAGACATATAAGGTTTCCCTAGCCCTGGGAATGAATGAGGTTGATATGTAATCTAAGTACACTTACTTTTGTGATGCCCTATTTTACTGGTTCTCTTCAGGCTCTGCCTTGTTACTTATTTGTTGTAGGTTGGCTCTCTGGAACAGGCTATGTTAGATGCCCTTGTGATGGATAGAGTTGCATTTGTGAAACTTCTGATTGAAAATGGAGTAAGCATGCATAAATTTCTTACAATTCCCAGGCTGGAAGAACTTTATAACACAGTAAGTGAATGATTGCTTTTGAAGCTACTTTTAGAACAGCTTTTTAGTTGCTCAGCATGTTGTATACTGGGTCATGTGCACCAGTCTGGAGGCCATGGGGTGTCGATAGGGAAGACTCCCTGGCGTGAGGTTAGAGTTGAGAAGCGCATGCTGTCTGGCTGCTTTGTAGTGCCACAGCTGCTTTCTGTCTCTCCAGAAACGATACCAGAAATAGTTTGTCAGCAGGATGTTCGTCTGTGTCTGATGTCGGGGTAAGATACTAAAGGGAAAATTGCAGCCTTATTGTGGAACATATGAAATGTGTAAACCATAGCAGGGAGGAGAACAGAGAAAGTCAGATGGGTGAAACTTGTGCACAAAATATGAGGTCTATAGATAGTATTGTTAGGACCTCATAAGATGAATTCTGTCTATAGCAGTTGATATTATCGTAATAGTTGTAAAAATATTTCGGAAACCTGTGTAGTTATAAATGTTACTTAGAAAAATACTGTTGTTGTAGGTGTTGATTCAAGAATTTTAAGGTAGTTTTGTATAGCAGTAAGTGTCTAACAAGACAAAACAAGAAACCTTCCAACAAAAGTAGCTGAGTAGTACACAAATATAACTTAGTCTTATGTTAACATTCTCATTACCTGCTTTAGACCAAAACAAACAAACAAAAAAAAAACAAACAAGAAAAAAAAAGAGAAAGGAAAGAAGGAATTCTTAAGCTAATAAAGGTCTGTAAAGGAGCCCATGTGATCAGGTTTTGTTTTGAGTTTTGGTAGGGGTTTTTTATTTGTTTGTTTTTAATTAACCTTTTATGGTGTTGCTTTTACACACTTAGTGGGTTTTTGATTGAGTGTTGACGGAAGCTAGGGGGTAACTATCTCTAAAAGTGTAACAGTTCATGCACTCACAGGGAATCAGAGAAGGAAGAAAAATCCACTTTGGTAAAACAAGCGAATGGTCTGACTAAAAATTTAAAAAGTAAGGGAGCTTTTACTGTGGATCCTACACTACTGTAAACACTAATATCAGTCTGTATGTGTTCCTGTAAAGTAAAATGTTTATTTGTTAAAACTTGTCTCTACAATATTATATTTTAATAATATAAAAAACTCATAACACTGCTGTTTGCATTCTGGGTGGAGGTTTTTTTTCCATTTTTGGACAAACTACGAATGTATTAATTATGTCCAGAATTAAAACAGAAGTAAAATGAAATAAAAAAGGAAATAGTCTGTAGCTAATAGGATAGTTTGAAGTATTTGCATGTATTTGATGGCTACTGTTTGTTTATAAGTGAGGTGGGTTTTTTTTGGTTTTGTTTTGTTTTTTTGAGCCAACATGCAAAAATATTTGGCTTCTACTGTAATCTTCTCAAGTTGTCATTGCATTCTAATTTCTCATTCTAAATTTCCACCCCCCACCCGCTCTTTTTTTTATGAAGAAACAAGGCCCAACTAACCCAACGCTCTTTCACCTTGTTCGGGATGTCAAACAGGTATGCTGTAAATGTAAAATTCTGCCACACTATCAATGTTAGTTTTGTGATGATTTTTGTTTGACTGTCGATTTACTCTTCAGTTTATAAATTAGGTTTTATTGTAATTAATAAGCTACATCTGCAGTCATCCTATTGTTTCCAATACTAATTATTGTATGCTTGGTGATCTGCTGCTAGAAAGTTGTTAAACCCAATGAGTGTTGTCTTTTTCATGTTGCTTGTGACTCTTTTACTTTTTAGGAGGAATGAGAACTGACACTCCCAGTTAGGAGTGATTTTGGCTGTTAAAACAATAGATAAAAACCAATCCGCAGTCCTGCCCCCCAACAGAATGAATGTCTATCCTGCTAGGGGACACCATACAGAAAAAAATCTATAACCTTCTCTTTTTTGAAACTGAGAACTAGTGAGCCATATAGATGTTTGGGGGTTTTCTTAGTAGTGAAAACTAGTTTTTTATTTGGAGCTGTGATGTGACCTGTAAAAACATTCTAAGCAAGTTTAAGATTATAATTTGAAAAACTAAAAATACCTTTTGTATTCCTAGGGAAATCTTCCTCCAGGATATAAAATCAACCTGATTGATGTGGGACTGGTTATTGAATATCTGATGGGAGGAACCTATAGATGTACCTATACAAGAAAACGTTTTAGAGCTATATACAATAGTCTCAGCGGGAACAATCGGGTATGTGGCAGTTGGATAATAGGACATGGTGATTTGTATGTTCTCAGTTAAAAAACCTCTACGTATTTTGGAGAAAAATTGGATCCATGTTTTTTTGTTTTTCTTGTCAATGGACTGGTACTTTTAAAGGCAAGAGTAAGGCCTGTGAGGGCAGTTGGTAGCTGTTTTGGGAATGAGGACAAACAAAAGGTTTTATTCTTCTCCTCCTTATTGGAGCACATCTAAATTCCTTCTCTGTTATTCCCTCTTTTCGTACTCAAAGGGGAAGAATGGGCACTAAACATGCAGATTCACTAGGGCTTGGGATGCAGATAGCTTCTTGTAAAGCAACAAGTATAACTGCCTACTTGTGACTTCTTAAAAAAAACCAAAACAAACAAAAAACTTTTAAAATAACCAGTTAAAATTGTGGTTGTTGCTGTTATATAAGTTCATCAGTGTTTCAGCAGCAAAGGAGCTGTTTAAGTGCTCAACTAAATATCTACCTATAAACAAATAATTTTATAATGCTTAGTAGGTAAGAGTAAAGAAACCAAACTAAACCCTTTGCTCTTATTCTTGTTACAGCGATCTGGGCGAAACCCTTCAAATGCTACTCCTCAGATGTGCAAAAGCCATGAATCTTTTGGTAACAGGGCAGACAAGAAAGAAAAAATGCGCCATAATCACTTCATCAAAACAGCGCAGCCATACAAACCAAAGGTACAGATGTGTGAGGGAAACATTGTGGGTTTATTTCAAGTAGTTAAGAGTGGAGAACCTGGTTGAAATCCAAGGGCCACTGAAGTGTGAGTAGCAGCAGTTTTACTGTCTTTGGTAAAGCTGGAATTTTCATCTTTGCTTTTCTACTTGTTTATAAACTGTCTAGCATGCTTACAGGATTCAGTAAAGAGTGTTTATCTTTATGTATAGCATTCTCCTGAATAAGCTTTGATACGTTAGGGAGCAAAAAGCTTCTCTCTGGCACAGTTCTAGCAATGGAGGGGACTCACATGACTTTGTAGACAGAGCAATATTTGGCCATGTGTTACTGTAAGCTGTCTCCTTGAGTCTCCTCATTTGTATGTAGGTATATTAGTTACTGCTTTTCTTTTGATCTATAAATCAAAGTAGTTCAGTCTCCCAGTTATTAAAATGAATTGAACTCAACTGAATTTTTTGAATGAAAGTTCCAGCTGCTTTTCAAGTCTTCAGGAATTATTTTTTCTTTTAATAATTATATATAATTTGATATTGGATCCCTCAGCATTTTATTTCAAGTTATGTAATGACCAAGTTTAGAGGTTTAAAATGTAACTTTCTGATTTTATTTTAAAGATTGACACTGGTGCAGAAGAGGGAAAAAAGAAAAGAACCAAAGATGAAATAGTAGACATAGATGATCCTGAAACGAGACGTTTTGCTTATCCTCTCAATGAGCTGTTGCTTTGGGCGGTGTTAATGAAGAGGCAGAAGATGGCTCTCTTCTTCTGGCAGCATGGGGAAGAGTCTATGGCGAAAGCCTTAGTTGCTTGCAAAGTGTATCGTTCAATGGCATATGAAGCAAAACAAAGTGACCTTGTTGATGATACTTCAGAAGAACTGAAACAGTATTCCAAGTAAATCACATTTATATATTAAAGATTTTTTTTCTTGAAATTTACAATGAAAGTAGTGGGCTATATATGAACAGAACCCGAGGTCTTCTATTAGCACACTTGGAAGACTATTCCTTTTGCAAAAAGGATTAAGTGGGACTCTAGTAGAAGTTTTATATTAGATATTGCTCTCTCTTGAGAGCTGTTACAAGTAATGATTTATAGTTAAATGACACTGAATGTGCCGCTTACTTCCTTGTAATTTTCTTGCATGTTTTGTAACAGATTCACATGTAGTAGTTACAAATTACTGTACAGTACATCTGTACAGAAGGGACAGGTAATATTCCATTCAAGTTGTGCTACTGGGAATTTGATTGTACAAGAAAATTCAACCTAAACTCAAGTTCATTTCTATGGATACTAGATTTTGTTTTGTTTTTTCCTCATTCTAGCGAGTTTGGTCAACTGGCAGTTGAACTGTTAGAACAGTCCTTCCGACAAGATGAAACTATGGCAATGAAATTACTAACCTATGAGCTTAAAAATTGGAGCAACTCAACTTGTCTGAAGCTAGCAGTGTCATCAAGGCTTCGTCCGTTTGTAGCACATACTTGTACACAGATGTTGTTATCAGATATGTGGATGGGAAGGCTGAACATGAGGAAGAATTCATGGTACAAAGTAAGCATTGTTGCAGTTTATTGGTGTAAAAAGGATTAATGAAATTTATGTTAAATAGAAGGAAAGTGTGTGTTTAAATACTATTAGTATTAAGCTTTCACAACTACAACTTATGTTAATAAATCCTGTAAAACAATCTCCTATAACATAATCAAAACTGGAAGTATTTATTGTTAACTCTTCTTTTGACACTCTATTATCTTTTCAAATAAGGTACAGAAATATAGAAGGCAAAAAACAGGCAAGTAGCCTTTAATCAAAGGCTTAAAGAGATCATGTGAATACTAATCCACTACTAAAAACATAGTGGTAAAAGATGTTAACAGACAGAAAACCTGCTGTAAGAGTGTAGTTTCCTGCATTTTGGCTTTTTACAGGCAGCACGCGAGACTTGATTTAGAAAAGCTTTGTATATATCCCTGTGAGGAAAAGCAGGGCACAGAGTGAAACAAGGGTAGGCAAATCGGGGATAGGTTTTCCAGTGGTGCCCGTTGTGATAGAGATCCATTGAACCAGAATTGGAATTGCATATTTCTTTGAGATGGTGTACCAAAACCTAATTGCTGCTAGGAATATAATGACATACAACTTTCCTACAAAATATCTGCAATTATCATTTAACTTGTGACCTACTAAAATCCTCTTTGATAACTGATTAACCACTTTCCTGCTTGCTTTGTAACAGGCTAATGACTATAAATAGCTTTCACTTATTCTCTTCATCCATACATTAGCCCTTAGTTTATTTTTCTACTGTAAGTTGAAACCCCTGTGCTCCCCCCAAAAAATCCAAACAAAACGCCCCTCCCCCCAACCAAACCAAACAAAACAACAAGCCCAAAGAAAACCACAGCTTCCACTCACATATGGTTTTTAAATACACCTTGACAGAACACAATTCCAGAATTTATGGGAGTGGATTAAAGAATGGAGTGTAAACAGAACACCTCTGGATCTTCAGGCTTGGAGTACATTCTTTCTAGTGGCTTTTAGTTTTGGAATTTGTTGATTCTTCCCCTTTCTTATACCTTCAAGTCAAGGAACACTCTGTAATTGTCATCTTAGCCTCTTAAGTGGGTATTTAAGTAATAACACTAATTATTTTCTATTTTTTTTCCCCCCTCAATAACAAGCAAGTGAAATTTGGATAATGTATTTTTTGGAGGATATTCTGTGTGTTGGTGTATTCTGATACTTTAACATAGCTGTGAACTATTTGCACTTAGTCTTCATCTTCTCCAGGTGATACTGAGTATTTTACTCCCTCCTGCTATACTGCTGTTGGAATATAAGACCAAGGCTGAAATGTCACATATTCCTCAGTCTCAAGATGCACATCAAATGGCAATGGATGACAGTGAAAACAACTTCCAGAATGCAACAGATGAAATACCTATGGTAATGCGGGGCAGGGGGAGATATTAAAAACAATATTTCTAACTTAAAATAATTACATTTTTAAATCAAAGCAAGAGTTAAAATGGATGTCCAAAAGCGTGTATATCTGTATGTTGAAGTTAACAGTCCTTTTATTTTAGGAGGTATTTAAAGAAGTAAGGATCTTGGACAGTGCTGTAGAAAAGCATGATATGGAGACTCCAGCAAAACCCAAAAGACTTCCAATTACACAGAAATTTTATGCATTTTATCATGCACCAATTGTGAAGTTTTGGTTTAATACGGTGAGTTTTCTTCTGTGTAACATGTATTTTATTTGGAAATCTAATGCAGATTTTTGGGTTCTCTTCTCAAGACATTGCTCTGTGACTTGAATAAAAGCTTAAGCACTTTTTTAAAAAACAAAAAAAACCCCTTACCTTGCTAAGCTGGAAATGAGAAGGAGTTGATTTTGAAAAACTGCATATGCACACGCAGTGCTCTCTGGTTTGGGTTTTTTTAAGTTCATGATGTTGACTTTGAGAGACTTTTTTTTGTTGAGTTTTTAAGCTGAGAGTAATTAGCATGAACATTTTATTCTGGCCTAAGTAATTAATTTCATCAGTTACTAGCAGGAATTCTGTATTAATTTATTAGGGTAAAGTGCTAATGTACAGGTTTGTTTAAATTACTGTAATAGAAACTCTAAAATTTGTATTAGAGGAAAAATAGCTCTAGTAAGAACAAAGCTTGGCTAACAATAATAACAATAAAATAGCTTACTACAGCTATTTTTCCTCTTCTAAGAAGAAAATGTTTGTATCTCCTTATAAATAATAACTTGTCTGCTTCAAGGGGTAAATTTAGTACTGTAATCATACTTGAAGCTTTTATTGTATTCCACATCAAAAGATTCCATGCCCATCTATAAAGAACTCTTCAGTAATTATATGTATAATTTTCATTGCTTTTTTTAGTTGGCATACTTAGGATTCCTCATGCTCTACACATTTGTGGTTCTTGTAAAAATGGAAGAGTTACCCTCTGTTCAAGAGTGGATTGTTATTGCTTACATTTTCACATCAGCAATTGAGAAAATTCGTGAGGTAAGCCTGTAACAAACTGGGATTTTAGTTTTCTTTGTCAGTTACAACAGTGTGCTTTAAACTGTATTTATAAACAAGAGAATCTAAGAAACTTCAAGCTCAGAGTACATGATGTAGTACTGTGGCCCTGGCTGGATGCCAGGTGCCCGCCAAAGCCACTCTGTCGCTCCCTGACTGCAATTGCTGTTGCACAGGTTTATTTTGCCCCCCCTTTCTTAATTATGTTATCACAGAGGTGCTACCACCGTTGCCAATAGGTTCAGCCTTGGACAGCCATGGGTCCCTCTTGGACCTGGCTGGCATTGGCTCTGTTGGACATAGGGGAAGCTTCTAGCAGCTTCTTATAGAAGCCACCCCTGTAGCACCCACCTACTCTTAAAACCTTACCCCACAAACCAAATAGAAATACCTTTATCTTAAACTTTGGTATAGGCTGCTAGGTTCAATACCAGTGTTTCCCAGCCTGCTACTTGGACTTAGCTTGCTTTTCTTCTGTTTTCAATGGGGAAGAGATAGAGGTCTATTAAAAGGAGGGCAGGTTTTTTCCTCCTAAATTTCAAGGAACTGACAATGACATCCTGGTCTGATTTTTTTTTTTTTTTTGGTTGGTTGGTTGTTTTTTGTTAAAATTTCCTTTCTCTCAAAGTTGCTTTTTTTTCAGAGGGGTGAAATGTGTATTTATTAATGTCAGTCAATAATTAATATAAGTCAATTAATATCAGTCAGTCACTCTTAGCACTATGCTATGACTGAGATGACAAAAAAAGCTGTATCGAGACAGGACAGCTATCGCAACTACAGTGTTGCTGGTCAGCAAGAGACTTTTGAGAAGTTCTATAAAATTTTTTAAATAAAAGAGAGAAAGTTCATTAAACTGGTACCTCAGGGCCAACTGAAGGGACAGAAAGTGGGGCTCATGTTTTTAACAGTTAACTGCCTCAAAAGAAAAAAAAACACCACAAAAAACCCCCCCAAATAAGAATTTCATCATAAATTGTTCAGACAGTAGGTAACATACATCCTCCTTATCGTTGTGAAGCTGACACAGTTAAACACTGGTTTTAAATCCTCAGTGTAAAACAGTTATCCATTTGAATAAATATTTTATTTTTGGTCCATGTGCAATAAATGTGAGCAGACCTGAATTTTATTTTTATTGCAGATTTTTATGTCAGAGGCTGGGAAGATTAATCAGAAGATTAAAGTGTGGTTCAGTGATTACTTCAATATCAGTGATACAGTTGCCATTGTCACTTTCTTCATCGGGTTTGCATTAAGATTTGGCGCAAAGGGGAATTTTGGTGAAAACACCTACAGAGAAAATTATGTGTTTGTTGCTGGAAGAATAACATACTGTCTCAATATAATTTTTTGGTATGTGCGATTACTGGATTTTCTAGCTGTAAATCAACAGGCTGGCCCTTATGTTATGATGATTGGGAAAATGGTAAGTACTACTTTTATTACTCTTTTTTTTTTCCTCCCAACTGAAATACATTGTCCTTGCTGCATCCATTTACAACTTTTCTCCAAGTTTGTTTTTGTTTTTGTTTGGGTTTTTTTTTTCTTTTTTTTTTTTTTTTTAGAAAAAGGTTACTTATCCTGATGTTACATGTCAGCAACTCAGTGTGTAGAATTAGCTAGCTGGAATAGAAAGCATTGTGTTTCAAAACAAGCACTGACTAGAATGCTGCTTTTATTATGGAGGTTTCTCTGTCACATATCTGTAAAAAGCTGGCAAATCTTCCTTCTCTGGTCTGTTTTGTTCTTAGGTGTCAGAGACTTAAATGAATATGATGATGCCTTTTTCTTGATTTTTCTAGCATTGCTTCCCTTTTGGGTCTGGGATGTATTCATAGTCTTGGTTTTCTTGCCTTTGTACTTTCTAGTGCAAGACTTTAACTTTTTTTGTGTGTCCTAAAGCACCTTCGTATTTTGTACTGTGGAAAATTGGGAATAGATTGTGACTCTCGTCTCGTTTTCTCTCACACAAAAATATTCAAATTGTTTAAATTTAAAAATAAATAACTTGGCTTTACTGCCAGTGAGCTATTCTAAGTGTTAAAAAAGATTTTGAGGCTTGAGAACTGTATATACAAAGGTGGAAGAGGTGTTTGTTTTCTTCCCCCTGTAAATGGTTCCCACAAGGTTGAACTCTGTCATTCCTTAAAAATGAGTGCACCAAGTTGTTCCTTTCTCACTTTGATTTCTTGCAAGAAGCACAAGTTCTGTGTTTCATCCCTTGGAAAACTACCTCTGTTTTGTGTAGCTGTTGAGTTAATTTAGGAAGTAATGTTTCTCTTTATCAGCCACTCCTCATCCACATAATAGATATTTGAGTTATAAAGGAAATACTCTCAGCTGTCTTTGGCTGAGGATACTAAATACACTGTAAGAAAAAACAGGAAAAAACTAATTTTTTTTTTTTACAGGGTTTGTTATTTAACAAAATTTTCTGACATTGAAGTATAAGTGTCCTAGCCTTGTTTACTTCTATAATACGTAGAATTCATCAAACTTACACTGTCACTGTAAAAGTGTTTAAAGTTGTGAAATTGTAATTATGACCTTGTGGGTTAACTGACTTTTTTGTGTTAATAGGTGGCCAACATGTTTTACATTGTGGTGATTATGGCACTAGTACTACTTAGTTTTGGTGTTCCCAGGAAGGCAATATTGTATCCTGATGAGGCACCGTCTTGGACTCTTGCTAGAGATATTGTGTTTCATCCATACTGGATGATTTTTGGTGAAGTGTATGCCTATGAAATTGATGGTAAGACACTGCAATTTTGAAGCAATTGAGGAGAAAACTTACTCTGATAAGCTCTTCTTAAGGTCTTATGAAATTCTAATTTTATAAAGTGAAATGCCCAGTGTTGTTGACATTGATTCGAGTCATTAGATTGTCTCCCCTTTGTGGGTCGTATCTGTATAACATCTTGTCTTTTTTGTTATCCTTTATAAAGCTTGAATGACTTAGAATGAAAACTCTACTTAATCACAATTTCTCACAAAGTTATTCTTAGCAAGATTTTTTAAATTTTCCCCCACAGCTGTCACGCCAAAATTTTGGCTGTGGTGGTATATTACGCTTTAAAAAAAAAAAATAAAAAAAAATAAAAATAAAAAAAAAAATCCAATAATATGGTTATACCATAGTATTAACCAGAAACTTTGTCTCCTGTATTTTTCTGCTGTATTTCTAAATGCATGGAGACATTTTGAACTGCAGAACCAGTGCATGATAGTTGGTTGTTGCAATCTTTATAAGTGATTTTTTTTTCTCCTGTAAGTGATCTTTTCCCACCCGCTGGGAGTTCTAAAAGTTGTATGTATTTTCTCTGTGTCTTTTTCCCCCAACACAGTATGTGCAAATAATTCTGATGAAAAAGTTGCTCATCTTTGTGGCCCAGGAACATGGTTGACCCCGTTTCTTCAAGCTGTCTACCTCTTTGTACAGTACATAATTATGGTTAATCTTCTTATTGCATTTTTCAAGTAAGTATAAGGACAATTGTTAATTTCTGCTAATCCTTTGATAAGTTTATATTTCACTGACATCAGGTGACAAGGTAAGAAGAACTTAGGCCAGTTCAAAGCCATGCCATTTGCTGGAGGTATTTTCAGGTTCTAAGGCTGGTCTTCGTCTCCTCCTCACTGCAAGCCTGTGACAAAGTAGGGAAGTGTGTGATGTGACTGGTATGTGTCACATCTATGAGGCCAAGGGAATTGGAAGTTTAAGAGAGTTTGAAAGCATTTTGTAACTTCTCTTGTGTCAGAAAACAAACAGAATTGTTTCTGGATCTGTATATTGACTGCTGTTCCTAAATTCATTTAATGTCCTCTAATTGGTTGAGTTGTAGTAGAGTAAATTATCTTTTATAGTTCTGTGCAAGTGTTTGTTTTATGAGAATAAGCAGCTCACTAACGCTGAAGAATAGCAGACTGCAGAATTAATGTAGTATGATACAAAAATCTGGGTTTAGTTAGAAATAATTTTTTGTTTGTTTGTAAAAATTTAATTTTGATCTCAGTGTATTTATTTCTGAGAGAAGGTACTGAGATGAGGTTACCAGATGAGAGAAATTTTTAACTCTCTCCTTGCTTTGGATCATGGTGTTTTCTTGAATGTATTTCCGACTTCCACTAAAATAATTCTGCAGTAAAAGACAAGTATATGCTTTTGTCTCTTACTTAACTAACTTCAGAATTCAAGATTGTTATAAAAGTGTTAAAAAAACAAAACAAAACAAAAAAAACCAAACACCAACCTCACACCAACCCCCCCCACCCTCCCCACCAACCCAAAAACCACCTTGATGTGTTAATGCTTTTCTGTTCCCTTTCAGCAACGTGTATTTACAAGTCAAGGCAATTTCAAACATTGTGTGGAAGTATCAACGCTATCATTTCATTATGGCCTACCATGAAAAACCTGTTCTGCCTCCACCACTTATTATTCTTAGCCACATGGCTTCCCTGTTCTGTTGTATATGTAAAAGAAGAAAGACAGACAAGACTTCAGATGGGCCAAGTATGAACAGTTATTATCCAAAAAATTGCAGTAGCTTTTTTGATATGATTAAAACAAACTGTCAGAAAAGTGCTATGTTCTTCATTATAATGTATATTCTCAAGAAAGTCAAAGTAGGTCTTAATTTTCCATGTTTTTAGTATTGAATAAGACTAATTCTGTTCAAAGTCACAGTGTTTTTATGAAGGGTTTAACGCACAGCCCCTAGAAATCTTCTGTCAAACTAACTTACGACAAAAACAAACAAACAAAAAGATTAGATTTCCTGTTAATGTTAATGGGGGAAGATTTTTTTTTTTTTCTTTTTGGAAAACTTCTGTTCTTAGTGGAAAACCTTTGAAAATTTGAAAAGAAAAAAAAAATGTTCCACAGATAATAAAATCCAGCTAAGGAATCTAGCTTCTGCCTCAGTGTAAAAGGGAATAGAGGGTAAGACTGTAAGGAATGATAATATTGTGCACAGATTCTCACAGAATGGTGATTTTTTTTATTTTTTTATTTTTTTTTAGTGGAAATCTTTGACCTTGAACTTTTTTCTAGCAGGGAGAGAGGAAGGGTCTTAGGTGGCACTGTGGTTTTTTGTTGGTTTTGTTTTGTTTTTTATTTTTAACACTCTTTGTAAAGTTGTGGCTATTAGTTTCCAGCACCTGTACTATTTCACTACATGTGCATCGTCTTAACTGTTTAATCTCTCTTTAGAACTCTTCCTGACAGAAGAAGATCAAAAGAAACTTCATGATTTTGAAGAGCTATGTGTTGAGATGTATTTCAATGAAAAGGATGATAAATTTCATTCTGGAAGTGAGGAGAGGATTCGAGTCACATTTGAACGGTAGAATATTTGCAAATAAAATTTCTGAATAGAGAAGCTTAGAACTTTTGCAGGTTTTTAAAATATGCTCTAGGAGGGGGGTGAAATGCAGCTCAAGAACATAAGTATTTATGCAAAATTTGGATTATGCCTTTCCATTGCTATGCAGAAACTAATAATGTGATTGCTAGTTCCTGATCTGTAGCAGCACTCAGTAAGCTGAGGCAATCATATTATTTAGTTTCTCATGATGTTTTAATAAACTGATAAATTTGAAAAAGTACTGTACACCCTTTATTGATGCGTATGTTAATTCTGTGATTCAGAAGTATGTACAAATGTTGTATTACAGAACAGTCCAACACTGTAGTGTATACCATCTTAAAATTTCAGAGGTTTTTTCCTTATTAAATGGGCAGAAAGGGTTGCAAATAGGTATTTTTCTTGATATGCAAAAGAAACATTTCATAGCTACTTCATAATTTGATTTTTCTTAGGGTGGAACAAATGTGTATTCAGATAAAAGAAGTTGGTGATCGTGTCAACTACATAAAACGGTCGTTACAGTCTTTAGATTCCCAGATTGGCCACCTACAGGATCTCTCTGCTCTAACTGTGGATACTCTGAAGACACTGACGGCACAGAAAGCTTCAGAAGCTAGCAAGGTTCATAATGAAATCACACGGGAATTGAGCATTTCAAAACATTTGGCACAAAACCTCATTGAGGATGGCTCTCTGAGATCTTCTGTGTGGAAAAAGCACAGCATTGGAAATGTCTTTGGTTCTTTGCCGCAAGGAGGCCTTGAAAGTAATAATGCTTTACTCTGTAACATTTCTATACGTGATGAAAAAGAAGTCCAACCTAAGACAATTGGTCAGGAATTAGCTCCAGTTCCCCGAAGAGAAGAAATAAACTTTCAAGAGGCAGGTTCCTCAGGCAGTGCCTTATTTTCAAATGCTGTTTCCCCTCCAGAACTTCGCCAACGAATACAGGCTGCAGAGGTCTCAAAGTCCATTAGTAAAAGTAAAAAATTAGGCAATTCATCCAACAGCATGCCACATGTAACATCCCCAACAACTAAATTTTTTGTTAGCACTCCATCTCGGCCCAGTTGCAAAAGTCAGCTGGATTCTTCAGCAAAGCATGAAGAGACTGTTTTCTCTAAGGCTACAGAAGGAGATAATAATGTAGAATTTGGTGCATTTGTGGGTAAGTATAACGAAGTAGATTCTGAATGTCCTCAAGTCATTATTAGCTGCTCTTATCCTCTTGCTTCTGGCTCTGCTTGCCTTGCTTTTGCCCAGCCTTGTGTTGAAAATGGAGGATACATTAATTGTGGTTTTATTCATGATGAGAGTGACACTAATGATAACTACAACTGCAGAGTTGACAAACGTGATCACCAGTCCTCTGTCAACTTATCGAAGAACAACCCCCAAATGAAGTTCTCTTTGTCAACTGGCGACTTGACATCAACAGTCAACTGTGGTGGATCACATGGAAAATTGAATATTAAAGATGAACTTTCCAAAAGTCAGCATGTCCATGCAATGGAACTGCAAAACCAAGATTTATGTTCTAACATCCTTATGGGACTACTTCATAAACTGTGGACCAAATCTAAGCCACAAGGTTTGACTTACCAAGAATTGTATAGTATTTTGGGTGTATTCCGGTTGCAGGTGACTTTATTCTACCATTTTGCTCTGCTTTTTTTTGCTTTTAACATTTCTAATTTCCCTATGTTGCTTGAATTTTTTTTTTTTTTTTTTTACTTAAATTATAATTTCTTTTTAATTCTGTCACATAGACAATATTTTTCTGAAAAGAATTAGCCAGTTGTTGAGTATAGCAGTTTTGTGCAATTAGCAGCTCTCCAACTTGGTACGGGCATGATAGACAAACTTTGTGACTCATTATAAAGCTCCTGCCTTTTCATTGCATAAATTAAAAATATTGTCTATTTCTTGACGTAATTACAGAAGACTTCTTAGGCTGATGGAATCCTGGACAAATATCTTTGTGGTATCTGTGTCAAGCTGAGGGATCCTCCTATACTGTATTTCTAAACACTGTTATGACTGGAATCTTCCACTGTTGCCTAGGCTAACGTATATTTTGGCAGTCGTTTTGGAAGCTTCCAAAGTCCTTGTATTAAATACAGCATTATGCCTTCCCTCAAGTTGTGCTTAACACTAAAAAAGTGCATGGTTTTGGTTAGTTACCTACATATTTGAATGGTGAAACAGTGGCAGATTCATTGCAAAACACAGGTGTGGGTTTACTAACTGATTTCTGTAAAGTGGATAATGCTGTGAGTACACTTGGTGTATAGCAGATCACAATCTGGAATTGACAGGTTGCCTGTAGAGGCGTTGTCTTACCCCAGCTGTTCAGGGGTGTCTCAGTGTTTTCCAAAGGTTTGTTGAGGATGCAAAAATTTGAATTTTTAGAGTTTATTCTACTGCTGTGAAACTTGGAGTTCTAAGAAGTTACCTACATGTGCTAGGATTTTTAGATTTGTGTATGCATAGGAAGAGTATCTACACATTTGTAGACTCACTAGCTATTTGTTTATAATTTCCTCATGGTTTAAAAAAAGGAAAACTTTTCTTAAATTCAGAAAGCAAGACTAAACAGAAATAATGGTCAGTGATTGTATAACTCTTATCTAATCTTTAAATGTACTTCACCACTAATAACTTTGACTACTAACTATACTTATTTACTGGAGCCAGATTTTTAGTGTATAGTCCTCTGACATATCGAGCATTTAGAACATACTCTTCATTCTTACTGTCCACGTTTTGTAAAACCTCTGATCAGTGCAGCTTTCCATTGTGAATCCAAGTAGGTTTTCATTCATTATAAAGCCATATGCTTGGTAAAATTTTGAAAAGCATTTCTTGCAACTGGTAGGATGAAGGGTATATTGTAAAAGCTACCTCAAGAAAACTATCTGCTTTTCCTTCATTTGTCATACCTACATAAAAGTACTATAAATTGGACTGCCCTTTTCCTTTTACATAAGGAGCATATGCTTGAGTAAAATTTTAACATGTTAGTTTTACTTTTTAAGTTGTGGTAATCCATGCCTTAATGCAGGAAAAGCAAAAGTTTCGTATTAATATTTTGTTACACTAATTTTTACTTTAGTGTGTTTTGAAAGTCTTATCTAGTGCAAACAGGCACACAGAACTTAGGTGGCTTGTTAACCATTTGCTATGGTGATGCAAATTACTGGCATGGTCAGAACACTGGAGGATGTCTTTGATTTTGAATACTGTTTTTCAATTCACTGTGTCAAAGGTCACAGAGACAGCATGGAGTTACAGCGGTTTAAAGAGGCAGCAAGCAAAATTAAAGAAAGAGGTGCTGATATTGAGGTAGGCATGGAAGGCTTTCTGTCAAACACATTAATAAGGATTTATTTATTTATTTATTTATTTATCCTAAACTGTAACTTCACAATATCTTTTGAAAACATATAGGAGCAAATATAATCAAAGAACTTGCAAAATGCAGCCTGGAAGGAATGTGTGTCAATTTTATGATTTAAAAATAAATAAATTAATAAATCTAGTGAAAACTCACGCAACCTTAACTACACATCAAGTACTGTTGCTTCATAATATGATACTAATGAAATATTAAACAAGATCTGAGGTTATGAAAGCTGAGATGACTACAGTTGTGAATTAAGATAAAATTATGTATCCCATAATTAGTGTTTAATGAAACATTTGACATTCAAATTTCAAGATAAGCATTTAGGAAGATTTCAGTGATTTACATGCTATTTTATAGAGCAAAGTGATAGTTTATATAATTTTTTTAAAAAAGACAAAAATTGCTCATTTGCTTCCAAGAAGAAAAGGTCTTTCTAATCTGGTCATAAACTAAAATTTTGTATAATTTCCATTTTCTTAAAGAATAATAAAAATAACTAAATGGAAAGTGATTAATTGTAACAAACCAGTCCTTGGAGTGCTATAGTACACATTAAAAAGCTAGTTTTCTCACTGTAGCTGCTGAGATAAGCTAGTAAATACAAGTTACCATTTGCAGTTACCCCTCATTCAGGGGAGAATCTGGCTTCAGAGTTGCATTATGAATGACCATTTGCAGTGTCAGTGTTCTGCTGAGTTACTTCTTCTGGACCTTCTGATAAGTATGATGTGTGACCAAAAAGCTTTTAGTGTGTGTGTGTGTGTGTGTGTGTTTGGCATGGTTTTTTTGGCAATAATGTTTAGAATTTGCCTCCTTTTTTTTTTTCCTTTTTTTTTTTTTTTTTAAATAGGAGCAACAGGAAGACTTCAAAAAAGCTATATTGGAAGGCATAGAGACAACCAGACTTCAAGTAAGTAAAGAAGGTTTCCATTTATTAAAGACATTTTCCCCAGATACCAAATGTATTCGTTACAGCAAAGACAAGGAACTCTGTTTCATGATTTATTGTTCATGAACCCTGATCATGATTTAAAGAAAGAGAAGTTGTACAGTTGAACCTTTGTACAAATACAGCTGGATGTCTCCTTAATATAAGTCTAAATAATTCCTGTGTTTGGTACTATGGGGATGCAAACTCCAGTAGCATTTCCAGACAGTACTGCTATTCTTAGATGCTTAGTAATAGAGTTGCCCCATCTTAACTGGTGGGACTGGTTTGATTCTTACCTTTCATGTAGGCCCTGCAGTCATTGATTGTAAGATGCTGAAGATGGATACTGAACAGTGAAATGCATGTAGTCCTAAAAAATGGGTCTTCAGAAGACACTTTCAGCAGGTGCATTCTCTGTGGCATTCCAGTGAAGTATTTGTGCTTAGGGATGTAAAAAAATAGTCTTTCTCATATAGATAGATATAAATAGATATGTATATACACACACGCTTTTACACACACATGTGTGTGTATAGATACACGCACCTTTTGGACGCGTTTACATGCACACAGGATTGTGTGTATGTGTTTAGGTGTGTGGAGGTGTGATCCTTAAGAGGGAAGGGTGAAAAAAGGTGGTAACAATTTCCTAATGATTCTAAATCTTGGAATCAAAAACAGGGCGTAGCATTCCACATTCTAGTTTTTTGTTATTCAGAATCTTGAATTTCATGTTTTATTCTGGTAACCATTGGAATTAATAGGCTGGTTATGAGGAATGTTCCAGCCCTATGCTAGTCTGTATTCATAAACTGTAGGTTTTTACATGGCAAGGCTTCTCTAGATTTTGTTCCTATTTTCAGTGTGTTCAAACTGAACTTTAGTTTCTTCCAGAGCCATATTTTTAAATGAGCATTGATAGTTAACAAATGCATAGAATCATAGAATGGTTTGGGTTTGAAGGGACCTTAAAGCTCATCCAGTTCCAACCCCCCTGCCATCAGCAGGGACACCTTCCACTAGACCAGGTTGCTCAAAGCCTCATCCAGCCTGGCTTTGAACACTTCCAGGGAGGGGGCATCCACAACTTCCTTGGGCAACCTGTTCCAGTGTCTGACCACCCTTACAGTGAAGAACTTCTTCCTAATATCTAATCTAAACCTCCCCTCTTTCAGCTTAAACCCATTTCCCCTTGTTTTGTCATTAACTGCCCTTATGAAAAGTCCTTCCTCAGCTTTCTTGTAGCCCCTTCAGGTATTGGAAGGCCGCTATAAGATCTCCCCAGAGCCTTCTCTTTTCCAGGCTGAACAGCCCCAACTCTTTCAGCAGAATAGCTGAACTTGGTGCTTGTACAGATCCAGTGTAATGTACATTTCTGTAATTGTATCCTATTGTAACATTCTCTTTAAAAGGACTCATTCAATATGGCTCAGTAGTCTTAATGTGCACCTGAGAATGTTAGAGCTGATGGTTACTGTGAAGAGCGTTTTAACTGAATTACGCACTCAACTTGTACACTTCTGTGCAGTGAGATATTTGAAGTACATCCAGAAGTGGGTTGTTTGGGTTTTTTTTGTTTTTTGTTTTGTTTTCAATAAAATCCTAGATAGTTCTAGAACAGAAAATTGGGCAGAATGTGTACAAAAAGGCTAGTAGTTGAAAAAAATTATAATGCTGACTAATGATACATGGCTTTTGTTTTTGGGTTGTTTTGTTTTGTTTTTTGTAGGGTCTTCAAACTGACAGTGGTCTAAGACAATCTAGTTCTTGTGGTGGGTTTACTGACCCTCTGGCAGTCCATTCAGAACAGTGTAAGTGTGTCATCTTTTCAGATGAGCTAATTTTATATCTAAATTGTGTGATAATGTATATTCCTAGAAGATATGAAGGAAACACAGAAAATTAAAGCATCTTGAAATATTTTCATGCTATTTGAACCTGCTGCTATGTCCAGTGGTGTCTCTTGTAGTCACCCAAGCTTAATTCCGTTACCTTGTATTTGCAACAGATTACCATAAAAAGCTAAGTGATCTAGTCAGGACTGTGCTGGAAACTTTGAAAGATCAGATAGTTGTGAATCAGGCTTTTTTTACGAGGGCCACATTAAGCTGTCTCCTTGCTCAGTTTATTAGGAAGCAGATAAACAACAATGACATGTGCTGCTCGCTGTCTAGTTACGAATCTTTCTCATTCATAGTATACAGCAAGAGTAGAAGAGCATCAAGTGAAGACACTCAGCAAGTAGACTCTAAAGCAGCATTACTGACGGTTTGTATCTTCCTTTTTTGTTGTTAAGCAGAACTAGAAACTGAACAAATAAAGGAGAAGAAATGAGTTATGTAAATAATAATACTGATTTATGGACTCATTTGTTCAAGGAGGCAACAGAAGGGGACCCGTTTTGACTGAGGGAAGAAGTTGTGCATGTTCTCTTCTACATGTGCCTATTCTCACTATAAAAATGTGTGCTGCTTCCTGTTTATGGAAAAAAAAACCCGCATCTTTTTGTTTAAGAAAAGCATTATTTGTATAATCCATAAAACACTAGTGGATATATAGCCTTATCTATTCTTTTAACTATACTTGCCATTCCTCAGTTATATTTGAGTCTCTACATTCAACCGCAGTTCAGTATAGCCTGGTGAAATATTTCCAATAAACAGGCTGTACCGCAAGATCATGAAACACATTAGCACCTCACCTCCAGATAAATATACTGTATTTTCTTTACAAAACTGAAATCTTCTTTATTTTTCCTCTCCTTTGTTTTATAGGACTGGTTACAAGGTAGACCTTCAAATAGCAGTCAAATGTAAGTAGGCTTTCTACTAATGGAGCAATTTTATTGCTCTATATTTTGATTTGTTTTTCTTTTTGACTGTTTTCTTTGGCTATAGTGGTGTTCAGTTGTGCTTAATGAAAAAAACAAGGTTTAAGGGCTTTTTTCTAATAAATAACTGAATGTGTTCACTGGAATGCTTTGACAGGTTCTATGTAGATTAATGGGGTCACATGTCAGAGGGTAAAACATGCCCTGAAATTAAAATGACTGTGTTGACACTTATTAAGAAGCTAGCTTCCTGGTAAAGGTCTTTACCCAACCTTTCAAAATGTAAACCCTCTCTGAAACTGTGCAGTCATTGCTCTTGTTAACAATTATCCCCCGAGTTAACTGTTAAAGCTATTACCTTATTAATCTGATAACAGAAGGGTAAGCTGTTGTGAACAAGTTTTAATTAAAGCACCTCTGTGGGAATGAGCTCTTGTGATGCAAACTTTACATAATGTTGTGCGTGACTTGGTGATATTTAAAGTATAGCTTTAAAACATGGGATTACTTAACAGCCTTCCATTACTGTTTTGTAATTAAGAAACCTCTACTGCCCTTGAAAAATAGCATAAAAGCAGTACTGTGAGGTTAACAAGGTGACCTAGGATGATGTGTCTAAATCAGTGACTAAGTTTTTAAGAAGCAATGACTGTTGATTTTGTGGCATTTCACAGGCCAGCTGAAGAAGATACATTGAATGGTAAGTTTGTTTCTGCTATAAACAAACTGGGAGCTTTTCGTATAAGCAACTGTTTGGGTCTTGTACGGGAATGTATTTAACTACTGATAATTTGGAGCTTAATGGACACGTAATAGTGTGATTTTTCTTTTTTCTTTCTTTCTTTTTTTTTTTTTAAATAAATAGCCTACCATTGATCACTATGATTTTTTACCCTTCTGAGATACTGAAGAGCTAAGTGTGATACTTAATTTTCTGCACAGCAAATCTTTTTCAAGCTATAGTTATTTGTCAATTGTTCTTTGCATGTGGTAATCACAGAATGGTTTGGGTTGGAAGGGACCTTAAAGATCGTCTAGTTCCAACCCCCCTGCCATCAGCAGGGACACCTTCCACTAGACCAGGTTGCTCAAAGCCTCATCCAACCTGGCTTTAAACACTTCCAGGGAGGGGGCATCCACAACTTCCTTGTGTAATTTTAATACACAACACAGGTAACAGGCAGTTACTTTTTTTTTTTTTTCATCTCTTTCAGGTATTGCTTCTCCTTTCAAGCCTATCATGGATATAAATTACTATTACTCAGGTCAGTCCCTCTTAGGAACTAATGTTCATATATTTAATGACACTTACTAGATTCTTAAACTTTAACAAATACTCTATTATCCTCTAGCTGTAGAAAGAAATAACTTGATGAGATTATCACAGAGCATTCCATTCACTCCTGTGCCTCCAAGAGGTAAGAATTCTTCCTGTTGCTCCTTCACTGTGGTCTTTTGGGGAAGAAAATGAAAGTAAACCCTGTAAAAAAATTTGTTCTAAGACAGAATGATCGAGCCAAATTTCACACTTGCTCACAGCAAGTGAAAACTTTAGTTTGCTGAAGTAAAGTCTCTTAGTTCACCAAAACTTTAGTTTCAACTCGCTCACAGCAAATGTGAAACTAAAGTTTTGGTGAACTAAAAGAAGCCTGGTGTCTGTCTTGCAACACTCAGAAATATAAATGATCGTGACACATTTTCTAGGGCACCTCGCTTGATTATGAAATCTAGATTTAATTGTAGTTGTCCTCAGAAATGGTGATACAGTGATGATAGTATTGTACTAACAGTTTTTATAACAAGCTGTTCTGGAAGGATTCCTTTAAGTTGTATTGACTCGTATAAAGTGTTGGCAAACATTTATTCAGTGTTCTTAATGCTGTTGGAAGTGTGTCTTAATAGTTTTAATTAGGAGGACAAAACCGTTGTACTACTTTGGTGCATGAAGGAGGTTGGAGAGAGGTCTTCCCACTGGGTAGTTTTTAATTAATATTTTTATTACTTCAGGATGTTAGTAGCAACTTAATATTGCAGCATGTTGAAATCTAAGAATCTGGGGTTTTGGTGCTTTTAATTTAATTTTGGTGCTTTTAATTTAATTTAATGACTGCAATTAAATGCAGTCATTGCTTTTTGTGTTGTAACATAGGTGAACCAGTCACTGTGTATCGCCTCGAAGAAAGTTCTCCCAGCATCTTGAACAACAGCATGTCTTCCTGGTCACAACTAGGACTCTGTGCTAAAATTGAATTTTTAAGTAAAGAAGAGATGGGAGGAGGTTTACGTCGAGCTCTTAAAGTAGTATGCACGTGGTCAGAGTATGATATCCTGAAATCAGGGCATCTTTATATCATCAAGTCTTTTCTTCCTGAAGTTGTGAATACTTGGTCAAGCATTTACAAGGAGGACACTGTGTTACACTTGTGCTTGAGAGTAAGTTTTATCCTTGTCAATTATTAAATATAGACAGACATTATATGTTAAACAGGATTCCCTTTCCCTCAAAAAAAGGTATATACTTACTAAAGAAAAGTTAGTCTGGGGTTCTATATCAGTTAAAATTTCAAAAATTTTACTCCAGTATTGTTTACTTAATCAAAGAGCTCAAACTCTTAAATGTAGACATAATTTAAAAGACAAGGAATTTGTTACACCCTCTTGGGGGAATAGACACTTATTGTTCCTGCTGCCTTTTTGGCTCCTTAATGTTCCCTGTCATATAATGCAGCTAATGAAATACGGGCTTTGAATTGTAGGAGATTCAACAGCAGAGGGCAGCACAGAAACTCACCTTTGCTTTCAATCAAATGAAACCCAAATCCATTCCATATTCTCCAAGGTGAGTGCATTTAAACTTCCATTATGTTGCATGCTTTTGATATAGAAGAATGCCTACGGGGTTGTTAACAGATGTACCAGATAGCTTAAGATACTGATATGTGAAGATACATCTCAGAACATTGCTGTGAATGTGTCAGGCAGAATTATCCTTGACAGTGTTTTCTATTGATACTTTTTGCATCAATTCTAGCATAGTGTGATAATATAAATGACTGTTTAGTAGTTTAAAACTGCTTAAATTGTTTGTAAATAAAATAAAAATACAGTAGTAATTATATATTTGCCATTTATTTTGGAAATACATTAATTAAGCATGCTTTTTACTAGGTTCCTGGAAGTTTTCCTGTTATATTGCCACTCTGCTGGCCAGTGGTTTGCAGTTGAAGAGTGCATGACTGGAGAGTTTAGAAAATACAACAACAATAATGGTGATGAAATAATTCCAACTAATATGCTAGAGGAGGTTATGCTAGCTTTCAGCCACTGGACGTATGAGTATACAAGAGGAGAATTGTTGGTACTAGATCTGCAAGGTAACGTCCTTATTTTGGAATTGGGGCCAACGTGGGTTTTTCTCCTGTGATAACATTTTATTAAGAATTTGTATGCCTGTAATAAATAACAGGCATTATTTAGTGCATCTTGGTCTAGTTAATCTGACTGTATGGCTATCTTACTTAATATAGCATTAAATCTTACAGCAACACAGGGTATATAAATATATACATCTCCTCCTAATGATATACACCATAAAAAATTCTGTGGTTTTGGCACATTAGTGTAGTGCCAATATGGTAAGCTGTATTTATTCTGAATTGTGTGTCAGATACTCTGTCTGTGAGAACTATATAGGAAACTTCTTTCTTATGGGTGAAAAGTAAAGTTAGGAATTGCAAGCAGATGTAAAAATAGGTGGAAAAAATCTGGGAAGTACAAAGTGCTTGTTTAGGAGCAATTTTTGTAAAGGTAAAGGTTATCAAATATAATTTGATATTTTTTTTCCCTACTTTTATTCTTGAGGAAGCTGAGAAGTCATAGCTAAGGATACCAAGGCTTTTCAGTATTCATGTATTTATGTAATGTATCAAATTTAACTTTTTCTTCATGTGCTGTCTGAAGGTGTTGGTGAAAATTTGACAGATCCCTCTGTGATAAAAGCTGGAGAAAAAAGGTAAGGTTAAAGAAGGGTTTAAAGAAAAGTATTACAAAATTTTCACCAGAGAACACGTGCAACTTATGTTTATGTGCACTGTATTTCGAAGGTCGTATGATATGGTGTTCGGTCCAGCCAATTTGGGAGAGGATGCAATAAAAAACTTCAGAGCGAAGCATCACTGTAATTCCTGCTGCAGGAAGCTGAAACTTCCTGGTAAGAGTTGCTGTATTTCTGCTGAGATACTCATGTCATGAAACGTTGTATGATACATAATGAAATAGTTATGTCATGCTGTGAGAGTGGAATAAGTAATCAACAGCAGGTTTGTACTTTTACTTTGAAAATTGTATGCCATTTTAAGATAAAATCCTAAATGAAGGAATTAAGAGTATCTGTGTGTTCTATATCCATATGCACAGTATGTGAGGAAGGCAGACTGGATTGATCAAGATTTCAGAAGATACAGTAAAAAAAAATTATAAAGGAACCTAGAAAAAATAGGAAAAGTGGGTCAAGATGACTGCAAACTTTCAGGCTTTTCAAACAAAATGGTGCTTGTGTTTGCTTTGAGGGGTTGCTGGGAGTTTATTTGTGGTGCGTGTTTGTTGTCGCTTGGTTTTATTTGTTTTTTAAAAAATACATCTAGGTCTCAGCTATTGTGTTAAAAAATTGAATTCCAGTTACTTTTGCTGCATTGACTACAGTACACTCATCTCAAACCTTAAAACTGTTTCTCTGTATCGGGCTTTTAGACTCCAGCAGAACAACATAAGGGACTTGCATGATTCCTGCCTGTTTCACATTTCTCTTCCAGGTTGTTTCTCATGTGAACAGAGGTCATTTCTTTTAAATTTCAGTTGTAAATCCTGGTAACTTCAAAACAGATCATGGAGGGATCCAATTTCCATGGGAAGTTGACTCAATACTTGCTATAATATCTATAAATAAAATAATTCTGAAGTTTCCATCACTTTTTAGAGCAGAGCTTTAGGCTTCCAGTGACATGTATGATTAAAAACATCCTTTTTTGACATAGTGCATATCGAGAAATTCTCTTTATAAGTACATGTGCATATCCAGGTCTTTGAAAGACTTTTATGTCCCATCAATTCTACTAGCTCAAGAAATAGTAATCAGTGACTTCATTTTGTTTGTACAGATCTGAAGAGGAATGATTACACACCTGACAAGATTATATTTCCTCAGGATGATTCCCCTGAATTGACAATTCAGCCTGGAAGCTGCACCAAAGAATCAGATTCAGCTAATTCTATTCGTCTGATGCTCTAATGACGTGACCAAATCAGTGACTTCATCCAGACTTCATGGAATGTCACAAAATTGTCACTTGTCTTTCCTTCACTAATTAAAAGAAAGATATGTCAAAACAAGGATTGCTGTCTTATAAGTGGAATTTTGGCTGGTCCATGATCTAGGGACCTAACAGCTTGTGATAAGCATCTACAGAGAACAGCTTGGCGGCTCGTCATTTTAAAGGTTGAATAATGATACATATTTAAAATATGTTTTTTAAAGGGGCTTTTTATCAGAAGAGTTTTGTTTTGTTTTTGTTTAGTGGAGGATTTTCTCTCTGTAGTCCTGTGGTGTGCAATATGCCTTCAACCAAAAGGATTTTGGTAGTTGATGTTTTAAGGTAAAGCATTTGTCTGTTTGGCAGCTGTTTTACTGTCAATCAGCAAAAGACAGGAGAAAGCACCTACCTCTGTAATGCCAGAGTATTCTTTGAGCGTTTTTGGAAGTGTTCCACTAATGTTTTCTCACCAGGTGTCTTTTAATCTGGCCTTTTGAAGAGGACAGAGCCAAATGAGGTGTGTATATGATGCCAGTAGGCTGAGGCTGAAGGTAGGAACTTGATCTGTTCCAATAGAGAGAGAGTATCTCCTGAATCAGGATTCAGCTTCGTGGCTGTAAAGCTGGTTTTTATTTTTGGTTGGGGTTTTTTTGTTTAGTTTTTTTTTTTGTGTGTGTGGAATAGAGCCCTAATTGTGCATAATGAAATTTCTTGTTTTATACATTTCAATTTTATGAAGTCACTGTCGAATAGTAACAAAGCCATGATAGACTGGTATAGTCATATTTAATAGAAGAAATAGTGTGTACTGGTCCAAATAAGTTGCCTTCTTGAGAACACGAGTTGGAAGTGCTTTTCCTCGTATGTAGTGACTGCTTCAGGAGTTCTGCCTTCCAAAGATCTCGTTACACCAGTATATCAAAAGCGAATGTACGCGTAACTTTTAAATGTATTTAAAATTGTGTAGAAAACATCTTTAATGTTATGTTATTTGTGGTACTTATTTAAGAGAGAGAGTAGGGTTGGATTAGCATTATGTAAAGTACGGGAGATTGCAATGCACCTTCATGCCAATAAAATGTAATTTAACTGTCCCAAATATTGTTGAGCATTCAGCAAGAAAAAACTGTTGTCCAACTGAAGTTTCATGCTGCGATTTTTTTTTTTGTTTGTTACATAGGTACTAATTTGTAATTTTTAATTAAAAGGGCAGTATATAGCTCTATAAATTTTTTTATTCAGTAGTGTATCTTATAGATACAGACCTAAGGCACGAACACAATAGCTGTTTAAATGGTGTTTTATGTTTGACGGGGAAAGGTAAAATGTTATAAGGATATAATACTGTATACATTTTGTATATCATTAAATCTTTAAAGAATCTAAAATAAATCTATTCTTGTTTACAGACTTCTGCTGTCTGTCTTAGTCTGAAAGGTTATTTGGGTGAATTTAAGTAACTGTGCAGTACAGTAGAATTTGCCATGCTGGATCAAAGCAGTTGTCCACCTTTGAGGTATCTCTACTTTCACTAACACCAGAAACTAGGGGGAGGGAAAGTGAAAACTCTCGTAGCAGACAAACATATGTGATGGGTTTAATGAGTAAATGAGACAAAAATATCTTGAAGCTTTTCACAATGTTTGTTTTGAATTAGGAGCTGCTTCGTGGGTGCCTGACTGCATCCCCTTCTGTTGCTGTCAGGGATGTACTTACACCTTTTTAATCCTGTATTCTTAGCCAAGTAACATCAATCTGTAAGTGGGGCTGGCTCTTGAAATTGGGAAGATTTTCTAGAGGAGCCTCGGGTGTTGTGAAAATGTGTCCAGATTCGGTGTATGAAATAGGCAAACCATTTTGGGAAAATTGTAAGTAAACAGTAGGAAACTTTTTGTTTCCTGACAAATGCTTAACAACGCACAGTTGGTTTTTACAACTGCAATACTTGTCTTTGGTAGTTTTGCCTGTGACTCGTTTCTTAAAAAAAATAAGCAGATGTGACTTGTATGATGGGTGTGTGTGGGAGTGTTCCCTCTGCTCAGTGTTGCCTTCACTAGGGCCTGAAGCCTTTCCAAGACCAAAAGGGACAAAGAGGGTAGAGGGATGTGTGTAAGACTCGAAGTGATTAACGCTGTACAGATTTCTGTACATCTTCCTGGCATGAGTACTAGCTTACTCGGTGAGACTTACAGCTGGAATTATATGAGAAGCCCATGTCCAAATTGAGCTGGGGAAAATGACAGCTTTCACAAATTATCTTCTTCACACTAGCAGAAAAAAAGTCCTAAGTGTAAATATCCTTCAGAGAAGGCATTGGAAAGGTCTGGTGGCAAAGGAGGAGGAAAAAAAAAAAACCAGATAGTTTGAAGAAGCTGTAGGAACATGAAGATTACCCCATATGATTTGTAACTTAATTTGGTTGAGAACATCAAGTGTCACTCTTCTTCTGAAACCTCGTCACTCTTGAAGTGCTCTAGGAATAGAGACAGGTTGTGATCCTTTAGCTTTTAAAGTTCCTTTAGACTACTGAAGAGAAGGAAAGCAGAAGCAGCACTTCTGTTAACTCTCAAAAACAAAGTATCATATCTTGTTAGAGCCTCGTTTTTAAACACAGGAATGCTTATTCAAACCTTCAGTAATTACTTATAGTGAAAATCTGAAATGCTTCAGTGACTTTCCTACTAAAAAAATATTTAAAGCATATCTCCAATGGGGAAATAGGTAAGCTACATTGTTTTCCTTGACAGTTTTGATTCCCTACCACCATCCTCAGGATATTTTCATTAGAAGAACCATTGAATAACAGATTAAACTGAATATTATCTACTTGTAGACTAGTGTTGGTTGTTTATGTGACGTCTGTTTTAAAATGCACTTTCATTTCCTTCAGCATCAATATTTATGCAAAAACCTTAAGTATATGAGTGCATTAATTTAATTAATCCAGCAAACTGAGCATTGTTGACTGCTTTCTTGCAGTATTTAGGTGCTGAAACCGTTCAGAGAAGACCAGTCCCAAATGCACTGTTGGGAAATACGCAAAGGTGAGTCTCCTGGGGAGCTGGTTTCCCAGCAGCTGCTCAGCAGCGTGTGATTTGGAAAAGGAGAGATTTGGCTTTTAAACCTGCAGCAGTGATTTCCTTCGCTTCATTCTTTGTGGTTGCATCTCTGTTAATGCCACAACAATTAACACTGCAGGAATTTGGAGAGGGGGAAAAAGACTACACCTGAAACTTGGTAGTGACAGTTCAGTTACTGCTGCCCTTGCGTCAGAGCATGGGAATCATAAACACCGATACAAGTCCGAGCAAACGTGAACGAACGTGGGTCCGGCTGAAACTCTGCCCAGTGGAACTGGTGGGCGCCCATCTCTTCCCAGAGTTTTGAGTGGCGTGTAGCAAGGAGAGAGAGGGAGGCTGGGCGTTGCCCTGGATGAGAACTGACGGAACAGGATGGTGTCACAAAGCAACGGGGAGACAGCGTGGAACTGTGCCAGTCATGCCATGAAACTGGACAAGAGATGATGGTATGAAGAAAAGCGGGTAAGAGGCAGCGTCCCTGAGCTGGGGCAAGCGAGGCTGCCAGTGGCTTCCCAGCTATACTCGACAGTCCCAGTGTGTTTTCTCCTCTTCAGTTGGTGTTTCTCCAAGATGGCTATAAAAGATGGAATTGTTTTCATAGAAGACTTTTCTGTAGTAGAGCTGTTGGGAAATGTTTGGTCTGCTGTTACTGAAATCTATAAAGGGAACAGTTTTGTTGCTGTTTTGTAACTATGAGAGGATAGGAAATGGCTGTCAGCCTGGGAGAGCTCCAGAAACAGGAACTTGGGCACTTGTTGCTGAGCTGAAGGGAAAGAAACGGCTTTGCTTTTTCTACAAAGATTGTCGAGGTTTCAGAATTTTCCCCCCTCCTGCATCAGAATAAAATAGCAGCCTTTAAAAATTCAAGAAAGGCAACATCAGCGAGCACATCTGGGCTGTGCAGGGTCTGTGTTCAGACTTCTCTTCTGCCTACTTGAGGATGGGAACAGTTTGGTCCAGGACAGACTTGTGCAGCGAGAAAATGAATCCACTCAAATTTTATTAATGTGAATTAAGTAACATTTTATCAAAAAAGTCTAAAGAGCAACCAGTTTATAGGAGATCTGGGCTGCAACCTATGGTTTTAGAAAATACATAAGTACCCAGACCACTGAGGAAATGAAATATAGTATGCATTCTATAGGGAGAAATGCTTAAGATGATAGCTATTTACAGCTGGTTATAGTTTTTGGGTAATTGTGTATGGAATCGAAGACTGAGTGGACTTTTAGGAATAACTCTTAATACCTCAGGTATTTAAGTCATAGCTTTTAATGATGCATCCCACCGTGTTGGGAAGACCTTAGTGTGGGAGATGGAGTCTTAACTGTTTTATTAGCCTGGTGAAAGTAAATGTGAATGTGACTTATAAAGAAGATCCTGAAACATCAGGAAACATCGCCTCAAGACAGTACACTTCCTAAAAAACATAGTACAAAAAGCACCGTAGCATTTGAGATTTCCACTGTTGTGGGTTTTTTTCCTAGTAGGTGTCAGTATGACTCCATTTGCTTAGGAAGTATGAAGCATTCCAGGAATGGATGGAGGAGATGGACAAACAGCACCCAGGGCTCACTGGCCTAAGCAATCTGGGCAACACCTGCTACATGAATGCAATTTTGCAGTGCCTCTGCAGCGTGCCACCCTTCGTGGAGTATTTCCTCTCAGGAAAGTACAAAGCAGCCTTACACAAGTAAGTTGGTTTATTCATGCTAGTTAGGTTTTTTTTCTGCTTGGCACTGTTGGTTTCCTTCCAAAAGATATGTGTTGCCATGAGAATGTCCAAGGCAGACACCTACCAGCTCCCTGCCAAGCCATTACAGTCAAACTGGCCGCAAGCTGGTTTCCTTCCCCTTCCCCTGAGACATTTCCTTGCTGGGTAACTTAAGCAGCATACTTTTACTTTTTTTCTTCATTTTGATGGTAATACCAGTTACTGTCATTGCTGTCTCAATGACAATTCCTACTAGTTTCTAGCATCTACAGAGTCCCTCAAACCAAATGACAGGCTGTCACAGCCATGCTGTACCTGTGTGTGTTTTCTGTTCCTGTATTATGCCCCCATTTAAAGGTCGAGCCACCATCTTTTCATACTTTACCTGACACATTTATGTTTTTTCCAAGGGAGAATGGCGAGGCTGCGGCTGCCTTTGGCTGTTTGATATCCGATATGTGGCTTGGAGAGTTGGATTGTGTTTCCCCGGAGGGTTTTCATTCAGCCCTTGGGAAGCGGTACCCAACATTTAGCAAGAGGACACAGCAGGATGCCCAGGAGTTTCTGATGTGTGTGCTGAATGAGCTCCATGAGGCTCTCAAGACAGTAAGAACCCAGCTGTAGTATTTTGGGTTTTCCTCTTTGCATTTCATCATCTAGCATTCCATGTAATAACTGCCTACCCTCCTCTTCTGAATTACATTCTGTGGCTGCTAAACATTGTCATTTTCTTTATTTCATACCCACATACACAGAATAATTAATTTGCTTCTTGTCTAATGCTACATGAAATTGCAGCCCCCATCTAAACGATAATGCTGTTGGTAGCTCCCTCATCCTCACCTCTCACTCTCCTTGCTCCTTCCACACTTTACATTCTTCCTCTTTTTCATCTGCCTGAAATCCTCACGTCTGCCATGCTGCTGTGTCTGCCTTTCTCTTCTTCAGATCCACTGATAAAAAGCTTGTTGAGCCATTAAATCACTCCTATCTAATGTCCAGAATATTATATTTTTGTTTAATTTGTCTCAGAAATTTAGCTCACTCTGCATGTATGAAACATCGAGTAACAGCAGTTTAGAGACGAGTTTTGTGACAAGACTAACTACTAACCTACACGGGCAGTGACCGTTCAAACCCAGTGAAGGCACTTCTGAAGTGTTACCTACATTTTGTTAGTTTTTCTTTTTTCTTTTTCCTTCTGTATAGTCAAGGAAGAAAAGAGGCGTAACTGACGCAAAAGCAAGCAGAGGGAGTGTCGGTGAAACATCTATTATCACACAGTTATTTGAGGGACAACTCAGTTACGATATCACGTGTCTGGAATGCAAGATCACCACCAACAGACCCGAGATCTTCACTGTTCTTTCCTTGCCCATCCCTTCCAAGAGCGCCTGCTCTCTGCAGGTACGACTTCC